>NW_008680063.1:47419-53658 GCF_000695815.1 Acanthisitta chloris | reverse complement strand
TCGGTAAGAAGCTGACTCTAGTTGACTTTTGAAATAACACAATCTGCTGTTTGTGTGCAGGAATTGGTGTCCTGCTCTATAAAGCCTCTGCCAGTTTCTCATGTGTTGCATATATATGTTATTATGACCATTTCAATCTGTATTGTCTATATCCAGAAATCGGTTACAGCTACCTTTCAGGAAATGGGACTGAAACTTCCCTTATTTGCTCAGCAGTGGCTGGTTCTAGGTTTGGATATTGCTTAAGGAAACATTGCAGCTGATTTCTATAAATTTCTGCCATTTGAATGAAGGACAGTCTAAACTGTCACAGTCCAGTTTTGAAGTCATTAGTTTTGACTTACCTGTAGTCCTCAACTAGTTTGTCACTTAGCATGAGAGAGTAAGAGTGAGAGAGATACTTAGTAGGAGTTGTCCCTGCTTGGTAGACTTAATTCAATGCCAGGCTCTGCTGTGAGTGTTTCAGGGTAAAGAAAATGCTCCACAGTATGGAGCATGGTGTATGGTACAGACCATATGAACTGCGACTTAATAATGGCACTTAGGTATAACTTCTAGCAAATTTATGGTTCAATGTACTTGTTCAGAGTTGGGGAAGTGGGTGTCAGTTACTCCCATACAGTGTCCATCTAGGAAACATCACCCATAAATTAAAAGTGGTAGTTGGACTTCTGATACGGATTGAATTTTGTGTGTTTGACAGGTTTTATTTTGTTGGTGATGAAGACTTGCTTGAAATCATTGGAAACAGCAAAAATGTTGCTAAGCTGCAGAAACACTTCAAGAAGATGTTTGCTGGAGTTTCTAGCATCATTCTCAATGAAGACAATTCTGTGGTTCTTGGGATATCCTCACGTGAAGGAGAGGAGGTACAGCTGTAGTGACTCTTTCTAAATAGAGTTCTGTCATAATAAGTGAATATAATTAAGTGACTGTGGGCTGACTTAAGCCTTTAATTCTTGCAGGTGCTGTTCAAAACCCCAGTCTCAATCACAGAACATCCCAAGATCAATGAGTGGCTCACTCTTGTTGAAAAAGAAATGAGAGTGACCCTTGCTAAATTGCTTGCAGAATCTGTTACTGAAGTGGAAATCTTTGGGAAAGCAACTTCAATTGATCCAGCAGTCTACATCTCCTGGATTGACAAGTACCAGGTATTCATGTGGAGCACCTAAGTACACTGTAGCTTGGTTCCTTCAGTGAGGGAAACTATCTGATGAGGATTTTTTTGTTACACAGGCCCAGCTTGTTGTCCTGTCAGCCCAGATTGCATGGTCTGAGAATGTGGAGTCAGCCCTCAATGGTGGAGGTGGAGACAACAGTCCTCTCCAGTCTGTGCTGGCCAATGTTGAGGTCACACTCAATGTCCTGGCAGATTCTGTGCTGATGGAGCAGCCACCTCTTCGCAGAAGGAAACTGGAGCATTTGGTAAGTGAAAACCTCTTTTCTGGGTTTGCAGGTGAGGATTTTTTAAAGTTTAATGAAAAAAATGATCAGTCTAAGGCTTATTAGTTTCATGTGATTTGAGCGATTCCATCAAGCCCTGATCCTGTAGGTGGTGGTAATTTTTCCCTCCAGTCAGCTTAATGCATGACAGCATATTATAGACTGGCTCACTGAGTTGAGCTTCAAACTAGCTCTCCCAGATGTGGAACTTAGTGATCTCTTCATTCAAATGTGAAATATGTCATTAAGCTGCTTATTATCATTGTAATTGCAGTGTGTTTGTAGATAAGGATTGGGGAGGAGAGGGATGTTAAAATCATCCTGGGTTATTTCTGTAGTTTTTTAGAGGGAGATGCCTGGTCCATTTGAGGAGTGTCTGTCTTCATAGTTTCTGGCAAGTAAAATTCTGAGTTCAGTAGTGTAATGGATTAACAGACTAACTGACCCAGAGTGCTTTGCTGAAAGCTGGAGAAGACCTTAACAACAGGGGTAGTTTTGTTAAATTTTAAGGCATTAGACTGGTTTTAGGTCATTATTTTTAAGTGTTGGCAGTTGACTCTGTTAATAGAAGCTGTAGAATACCTGACTTTATTAGCAATGGCTTGTGTTGCTGTGCTCTAAGAAGTTCCCTCATCCTGCAGATCACTGAGCTGGTGCACCAGAGAGATGTTACAAGGTCACTGATCAAGAGCAAGATCGACAACTCGAAATCCTTCGAGTGGCTCAGCCAGATGCGCTTCTACTTTGACCCAAAGCAGACAGATGTGTTGCAGCAGCTTTCCATTCAGATGGCAAATGCCAAATTCAACTATGGCTTTGAGTACCTTGGTGTTCAGGATAAGCTGGTGCAGACTCCTCTCACCGACCGCTGTTACCTGACCATGACCCAGGCCCTGGAGGCAAGACTTGGAGGATCTCCATTTGGTGAGTTTGTGAGACAAGTATAGAAACCCTTATCTTCTCTAGTCTCTAATGTATATGTGAATGTGAGTTCTTTAGGTGACCTAGAGAATCCCAAGCAGCGTATCAGCAAAGGCAGGTTCAGTGTAAAGTTGTGAAAGCACAACAAACTTGATGGCAAAGTTCACTCTGTTACTTGCTGTATAGATAAAGCACACAAAGGAAAATCAGAGTAAAAGCAGTCTACAGTGATTTATGCAGAGACCAGGGACACAGAAGGATAAGTAGGGATAACAGTAAGGGATGTAAAGGGATAAGGGAGGACCCTCCCATTGGATCACAAGGTTCAGAGTGGACTCCTTTGCCAAACTAAACTTCAGACTGGATCAGCTGTTTAGGTCTAAAGGATTTAGCCACACTTAATTACCTAATCATCACAATAGCAGCAGTACTTGATCAGTTGACTAATTTAACACTTATAAAATGATTCAGTAGGATTTTCTGTAAGCATAACAGTAAATAAGTTTAACTTAAATTATGAATCTAAAATGGCAGCATTCATAATATACATGGATACAGACATAAAGGAGTATGTACAGAGCTGTACCTAAGACAAATTCCCCTTGAATGTAGTGGAATACATCAGATGCCTTTGCATCTCTCAGTGGGCAGAGGATTGAGTCTCAAGGAGTGTGGGCTATCAGCCCAGGCTCAGTTGTCAGCTTTTAGTGGCTGTCCTCTGAGTGTCACACACTGCAGAGTTCACCAGCTCCAACAGGAGTCCCACTGGGAGGGAGATGCTGGTCACAGCTTCCTGCAGTGCAGGGCAGCTCAGAGGGTCTCACTTAGGACGACTGTTTGTAGGGTCACAAGATGATTGACTGCAGTCATCAATAAATTTTCATCCTGGCCACAATCTGAGTTGGTAGTTACTGGAATTTTTCCTTGAGAAGTCCAAGAATGAGAATATTACCACATTTGTCTGTTGTTCAGATGCAAAAATAAAGTCTCAAGGCTATTTGGTAGAAAGCAGGAGCTTGTTAGACAACAGAAGTTCTGGGAGCAGACAGTGTTTCTGGTAATGAAATAGCCATTAATCCAGGCCAAGGCTTAAAGAGCATTCCTGGGACCACAGTGTGGCCCAGAAGTGAACAGGGAAGGATATACACCACCACAATATAGCTTTAATGTGAACATGCAGAACACTTACAACTGAGATACTGAAGAACAGAACAGTCGTTTGGAGGAAATCACAGCAGATTTTGGTTTTGTTTGAACCCTCTTGACAGGCACATCAAAATCAACATGCTGGCAGATTGCATGAGTTGGTAGTGGTACCTCAGATGATAAAACACTAAAACATACCTGTCCCTTTTCAAAATTAGGTCCTGCTGGTACTGGCAAAACAGAATCTGTTAAGGCTCTTGGACATCAACTTGGTCGCTTTGTTTTGGTTTTCAACTGTGATGAAACCTTTGACTTCCAGGTAAGCTGTTTGATGAGAAAAATGTAGTCTGTGCTAACAAGCAATAGGGAGCTCTTCAGAGCTCTGAGACAGTCTTTGTATTTCAAGGTGATTATAAGTCTTAACTGAGCTGATGTCTGTGAGTCATTTAGAACCTCTAACAAAAAATGCCTAAAGCAGAGGTGGGACAGAATATTGCTGTGGCAGGGGTTCTGGATTTTTGGAACAGGTAGTTCTGTAGCAGCAAATGGAGAGAAGGGAAGAGGAAGTACAGAGCAGAGGCTTTGGGAAAGTGGCTTAAACTGTGTAGTTCCCATTGATAGGTTTAATGGGGAACAGATGAGAGTATGAGACTGCTGAAGTAGCTATGCTGTTACCAAATTACTTGCAACATTGCTGTGGAGTTTACCTTAGCATGTGAAAACTTTTTCAAACCTAAGAAAATTTACCCAGATATTTGAAGGTTATTGACATCCTCAAGCTGAGAACCAGACAAAATGCCTCTGTAAACTGTAGCAAAGCAGTTATCTCAAAATAAGTGCCTTGTTCAGGTGCATATATAAAAACCAACAGAAAACATGGACAAGGAGTCACTATACTTTCTGGACTCTTCCAGGTTGGCCAAGTGTGTGTTCTCTGTACAGCTGTATTTTGTCCCGACCAGGGTTCCATTTAGCCACCACTGGGCCTGTGGTGGTGACTGTAAGAAAATGCCTTGGGAGTATTAAGATTACAGATAGTGGGTGATACTCCTTCCTTGCTCCCAGTCCCTTTCCTGACTAACAGTTAGGAGGATCAGGAGGTCCCAGGCTGAAATGTGTTACTCTGTTCATGCTCCAGTGAACCTTTCTCTGGGTACTCATTTCTCCCCTTAAATCCACTTGCACACTTGCCATAACATTATCTACCAAAGAGTTCCACTGCATTGTTATGCACTTTATGACAAAGAACCTTCTATTTGTCTTTTATTTAATGGTTCTCTAATTTTTGCAGTGAAAGAGACAGTGAATAATTGATTCCTGTTCATCTTAAACCAGTAGCTTCTAAACCTCCATCATATACTCCTTTGTGTTGCCTTTTGCAGAAACTTACCTTCAAGGTTGTTCTTTAGGTGGAACATCCAATTTGCTTTTCTTAAGTGTTTTGTAATTCTAGTATCTTTGTGATAAAGGGCTTGAACTGCATCTGCTAGTAATGGTATCAGCAATCAAAGCATTATGCAGTGGACTTCCCTTGCCTGTTTTGTGAGTACACTGCAGTGCAGAATGTACTAATAGGAAGTTGCTGTCATCTCCTCTGGTTCTGTGAAACAGTGAACACCTGAAAGTCAGTTAGAACCCTTTCATAACTCTCACAGTACTACAAACATTGTAACCTGCATGTAAATACAGCTCCTTCCTGCCTTGGGTGCATTCTGTAAAGTGCTGTTCTCTGCTCCCTTTGCCTGCCCATGCCATTGAGTGAGTTTCCCCCTCTGTGCAGGCCATGGGACGCATCTTCGTGGGACTTTGCCAAGTGGGTGCTTGGGGCTGCTTTGATGAGTTCAACAGACTGGAGGAGCGAATGCTGTCTGCAGTTTCCCAGCAAGTTCAGTGCATCCAGGAAGCCTTACGAGAGCATTCCAACCCCAACTACGACAAGAGTATGTAATTCTTCATTCCTAAGTGTTGTGCAGCCTCTGAAACATCCTTTGTGCTGTTTTGTTGCTCAGTTACATTTCTCCCAAGCAATGCAAGGATGAATTGTCCAAACTTGACTACTGGAAGTAACTTTCAGCTGGTAGAAACTTACATTATTTGAGCTGTAGAACCTGCTGTCCATTACTGTAGGAAACTAAAGTAGAATAAATACGACTTGTGTTCTCTCACGGACTCAGGTGAAACTAAATGAACTCTCTTTTCAGCTGCAACACCTATTACCTGTGAGCTGCTGAACAAACAAGTCAAAGTGAGCCCTGACATGGCTATCTTCATCACCATGAATCCTGGCTATGCAGGCAGATCTAATCTGCCTGACAACTTGAAGAAGTTGTTCCGTAGCTTGGCAATGACCAAACCAGATCGGCAGCTGATTGCCCAGGTCATGTTGTACTCCCAAGGATTCCGTACAGCTGAAGTCCTGGCCAATAAGATAGTACCATTCTTCAAGTAAGTAACCATTTTGGCTTCAGTGAGTAACAATAAAGCTTATTGTACAAAGCTGTAATGTTCTTTGCAACTCACTAAGCATGTTGTGCAGCAATTATTTCAATTAAACAATGATACTTGCTGAGTGTTGTGTTGGTCCCTGTTGAGAATCAAATTATATTTTGTCTCTTTTTGCTTCTTAGGCTTTGTGATGAACAGTTGTCCTCCCAAAGCCACTACGATTTTGGCTTGAGAGCACTGAAGAGTGTGCTGGTTAGTGCAGGTAATGTGAAGAGGGAGAG
>NW_008680063.1:38441-47401 GCF_000695815.1 Acanthisitta chloris | reverse complement strand
GAAGAGCGTGGCGAAGTTGTTGATGAGGGGGAAATCGCTGAGAACTTACCAGAGCAAGAGGTAATGTGTGTGCAAAGTCTTCAATTCTGTGGTAGAGGAAAGTAAACAGAACAAATAACCCTGCAGTGTTTACCATGTAGTGTTAAGGCATGCAAGGAAAGTAATGTTAGTTACCAGAGGTTGTAATTTGATAGCTTAGACACACCAAGTTAAACATGTCTTCAGAGTCCCTGAATCATAGTGAAAGACTGGAATAGATTGCCCAGGGAGGTGGTGGAGTCACCATCCCTGGAAGTGTCTGGTTCTGGCACTGGAGGATACGGTTTAGAGGTTCCAGCAGTGACAGGTTAATGGTTGGACATGATGGTCTTAGAGGCCTCCTCCAACCTTGGCAATTCTATGATTCTATGACTTTGGTCTTAGGAGGTGATGCATTCAGCTTATTGCTGCTCAGTTCCTCACCAGTTAATACCAAAACCATTATATATGAAGAGTTACAAGAAACTACAGTTGTATAAACTCAAAGTCTGTGGGAGTTCATTGTGTGGTTTCAAAGCTGAAACCTATCAATGATTTTTTTTTTACCAAGACCACCCTAGTTTGGGGCTTTATCAATATTTAGTGAATATTCCTTGTTAAATGGATTTGGTAAAGCAAACTTAACAAAAGATCTTGAACAAAATGTGACACCCTCTCTCTCTCTGCAGATCCTGATCCAAAGTGTATGTGAAACTATGGTACCAAAACTGGTAGCAGAAGACATTCCACTGCTGTTCAGTCTCCTTTCTGATGTATTCCCTGGAGTACAGTACCATCGTGGAGAGATGACAGCCTTGAGAGAGGAGCTGAAGAAAGTGTGTCAGGAGATGTACCTTACCTATGGTGATGGAGAAGAAGTTGGTGGCATGTGGGTTGAAAAGGTAAAACCTAAAACTGTAACTGTGGAATTGAGGTTTATGTATAAGACTGAGCTTTCTTTTTTCTTTTCTTTACTGAGCAATACATTGAAGCTTAGGTTGACTACTGAAGTCAAGATTTAATTGGTACCTCATTTCTTCTGCCACAGGTGCTTCAGCTGTATCAGATTACACAGATAAATCATGGGTTGATGATGGTTGGTCCCTCTGGAAGTGGAAAGAGCATGGCTTGGAGAGTACTTCTGAAAGCCCTGGAGCGGCTGGAGGGTGTGGAAGGTGTTGCTCACATTATAGATCCAAAAGCAATCAGCAAAGATCACCTCTATGGTACTTTGGATCCAAACACCAGAGAATGGACAGATGGCTTGTTCACACATGTCCTGAGAAAGTGAGTCTGTAATAGCACAATGCAAAATGGCCAGTACATTGGTGCCATGGATACTTTGGTCTTGCTGAGTCTTTGTTCTCTACTGCAATAAATATTTCCTTTAATGTAGAATCATAGACAACGTGAGAGGTGAACTACAGAAACGTCAGTGGATTATCTTTGATGGTGATGTAGACCCTGAGTGGGTTGAGAACTTGAACTCTGTTTTGGATGACAACAAACTTCTGACTCTGCCAAATGGAGAACGTCTCAGCCTCCCACCAAATGTAATGTTACTGTTCTTACATCATGTGTTTGTGCTGTGTCTGTAGCGTGTTGCTTTAATTTACTGTGTACTAGTGCTATCCCTCCTTCTCATCACAAGCAGAGTAATACTGAGCTCAGGTTGTGGTTTGCTTGTGTTAGTTTTTGTGCAAACAAACATTTCATGTTATACTTCCTCTAATGCTGTAATACAAACTATGGGTTAAGTCTATGGTAACAGTCAATAATGAACTTACCTTAGGATAGTATAATGCTGCTGTTCATTATTCAGAGCCTAAATGCAAATTAGCTTGTTTTAAAAGATCTCTGTTTTTTCAGGGAAAGGGTTTTTGCTTTGTTTTGCTGTTGGTTGGTTGGTTTCACTTCAGTCTTTTGTTTTTAATTTCCATGTTTCAGGTGCGTATCATGTTTGAGGTCCAGGACCTGAAATATGCCACTTTGGCTACCGTGTCCAGGTGTGGTATGGTCTGGTTCAGTGAGGATGTTCTCAGTACAGACATGATATTCAATAACTTCCTGGCCAGACTGAGAAGCATTCCTCTGGATGAAGGTGAGGAGGAAGCTCAGCGAAGGCGAAAGGGCAAAGAAGATGAAGGAGAAGAAGCAGCATCCCCAATGTTGCAGGTACAGCTTAGGTTCCATTATGGGACAAAGTAGTGTCATGGGTAGTGTGGAGTACTTGGAATTTATGGCAGCTTATCCTAGAAAAGCTGACTCCTCTTTAGTTTTCTTTCTTAAAGAATATGTAAATATGAAGCATTTCAAACCTTACAAACTTTTCTGCTGCCTGGTAATCAAATGAGTCAGCCAGTTCTTTGAGCAGGGTTTGTCTCCCCCAACAGATTCAGAGAGATGCTGCAACAATAATGCAGCCCTATTTCACATCTAATGGCCTGGTCACCAAAGCACTTGAACATGCTTTCAAGCTGGAGCACATCATGGATCTCACCCGTTTGCGCTGTCTTGGTTCTCTCTTCTCCATGTTGCACCAAGCCTGTCGCAACGTGGCCCAGTACAATGCCAACCATCCTGACTTCCCCATGCAGATAGATCAACTAGAACGTTACATCCAGGTACGTACAACCTGCTGGGAAGTGACTGCTGTGTTTGGCATGACACTGTAGCATCTAGATTTGATGTAGTCGTTTTGTTTCATTACTCTGAAATTTGCTGCTCTCGTTGCTTCTTGCAGAGGTATCTGGTCTATGCCATCCTCTGGTCTCTCTCTGGAGACAGTCGTTTGAAAATGAGAGCAGAGCTGGGGGAATACATCAGGAGAATCACCACTGTGCCACTGCCAACTGCACCCAACATACCTATCATTGACTATGAGGTAAAGCTTTCTTGTGCTGGAAGTGTTGCTCTTTGATGTTCTGAAAAACCTGCTTTAGATTTTGGAGATGAAACTGGAAAGTAAACTGCTAGACTGTCTTAATTTTACAGTTTCACAGTTCAGCCAACAAGCTGCATGTTTACATAAACATGCTGAGTTTGATGGCACAAAATCACCCTGTCATTTAAATGTTTTCGTAGAACCATCAGGATTGGAGGAGACCTCTGAGGTCAAGTCCAACCATTAACCTGCCACTCTGCTGTAACCCCTAAACCCTAACATCCAGTCTGACACTGTCTTAATTTTACAGTTTCACAGTTCAGCCAACAAGCTGCATGTTTACATAAACATGCTGAGTTTGATGGCACAAAATCACCCTGTCATTTAAATGTTTTCGTAGAACCATCAGGATTGGAGGAGACCTCTGAGGTCAAGTCCAACCATTAACCTGCCACTCTGCTGTAACCCCTAAACCCTAACATCCAGTCTGACTTTCCCCTGGCTCAGCTCAAGGCCATTCCCTCTACTCTTCTCTCTGCTGGCAGGACAGGACACACATCCCCCACCTCTCTCCAGCCCTGGCAGGGAGTTGTAGAGAACCATGAGGTCACTCCTGAGCTGCCTCTTCTCAAGACTAAACAGTTTTAACTAAGGTTGAGCTAGATTCCTGTTTTGAATTGTCTGATGATGTTTTCTTGCTCCTAGGTGTCCATTACAGGTGAATGGGTGCCATGGCAATCCAAGGTTCCTCAGATTGAAGTTGAAACACACAAAGTTGCAGCCCCTGATGTTGTAGTACCAACCCTGGATACAGTTCGCCATGAGGCATTGCTCTACACTTGGCTGGCAGAACACAAACCTCTGGTGCTCTGTGGGCCACCAGGTTCAGGGAAGACCATGACCCTCTTCAGTGCTCTCAGAGCTCTGCCTGACATGGAGGTAAACAGGAGAGTCTGTGTGTGTGTGAATTATAGAGCAGTAAGTCTCTAATCTCCTTAAAGATTAAAGCACTCTTGATTTAGCATGGAAATTCTTTGCTAGCTGGAATTCAGGGGTGGCTCCACCTCAGTCATGTGTCTTCATAACGAAAACATAAAAGGTATCTTGAGCAGAAAATAAATTCATGTCTCAAGCTCCTTAACCTAAAAGCTCTGTTTCCTTCCTTTGCCATTTCAGTGCTAGAGGAGCGTTCCTCCATTTAGTATATAAAAATCTGTGGTGATGTTTAAGAGCAGCTCTCATCCCACATGTGTTTAGGTGGAGTAACAGGGGCATGAGGCTGTGATGCTCTAAGTACAGGGTTGGGCAGAAAGTGTTGCTTGGTAAATGGAGAACCTGCAGTGGGAAGCAAACAGTATTCAAGCAATAACCTGTAGTATAAATGGTGTATGTACTTCCACTGTGGAAAGCCAAACATACCTGTTTGCAGGGCTCTTGATATCCTCTCTATCAGGCCTTAGTGTATTTTAACAAAATTTTTTCCCACTATTTTCTTTTTAAGGTGGTTGGACTCAACTTTTCTAGTGCTACCACTCCAGAACTGCTCTTGAAAACGTTTGATCACTACTGTGAGTACAGGAGAACTCCTAATGGAGTGGTGCTGGCTCCAGTGCAGTTAGGAAAGTGGCTGGTGCTGTTCTGTGATGAAATCAACTTGCCAGATATGGATAAGTATGGCACACAGAGAGTCATATCCTTCATTAGACAGGTTTGTTTTCCTTCGTAATCAGCTGTGTATCACAGCAGTTACTTTTAGGGAAGATACAGTGTTCCACTGATTTTATGTAACTTCTTTTTCCTCCAGATGGTGGAACATGGAGGATTCTATCGTACATCTGACCAGACATGGGTGAAATTGGAGAGAATTCAGTTTGTTGGGGCATGTAATCCACCTACTGATCCTGGAAGAAAACCTCTGTCACACAGGTAATGTGTATAGTAACAGAATAGGGGTCAGAACTGAAGCATTGCCTGTGTAATCTGTTCTTAATACACTTGTTTAACAACAGCTGTACTGAAACTGTGCTTTGGCACTAGCTGCTAGTTGGTTTTTCTCATGACAGCCAGACTGTGAGGCTGTTGAATCTCCTGTCTGAAAGGCTGTAATACTTCAAAATGCTTTTTGGTCCAAGTCATTATGGAGCCATCAAACCAACTGCACTTAGAGCTGATGGGTTTGACTTCAGGCAGTTATTTAATCTTGGCAAAAGACAGTGAAGTGTGTGCTGTCTGTGATTTGACTTCCTGTACTGTGTAACATGCTAATCTTTCAGGTTTTTACGACACGTTCCTGTGGTCTATGTGGACTATCCTGGACCAGCTTCACTTACTCAAATCTATGGAACATTCAATCGTGCCATGCTGAGGCTGATCCCATCACTTCGCACTTACGCTGAACCTCTCACTGCTGCTATGGTAGAATTCTACACTATGTCTCAGGTAAGTGGTTAAATGCAACCCCAAACTCCAATTAGAAGTCTTACTTTTATCCTGAATCATTTCACATGTGTTGTTTGCCTTTTATATGGATGTGTACAAGAATTCAACTAATTACTTGAGTTCTGGCGAAAATTACTAAATTACACTAGCAAAGTAATATCTTGCAATACAAAACCTGTAAAAAAATATGGTGCAACTTTGAGGTAAAGTGACTAATTAAGTTTATATTTTTAGGAGAGATTCACTCAAGACACACAGCCACACTACATCTATTCACCTCGTGAAATGACTCGATGGGTGAGAGGTATATTTGAAGCATTAAGACCCCTGGAGACCTTACCAGTTGAAGGCCTTATCAGGATTTGGGCCCATGAAGCCTTACGTCTCTTCCAAGACAGGTAAAATAAACATGAGATAAGGCAAAAAACAAAAGAGTTGAAAATTAGTTCTGCCAGTTTTCATTAGAAATCAGACTTATGTGTTGTTCATGTTAAATAGCTGGAACACTAATGGGAGTATTTCCCTTAACTCTAGCTTGACTCTTGGGAGTTCGAAGCAGAGACATATTTTAGTCATAGCACTGCTGTGGGGTGTGATTATGTCCTCCCACTGTCTTGTGTGCTGTGTCCAGTTCAGGGATCATCATGACAAGAAAGACATTGAAGTTCTGGAGCATCTCCAGAGAAGGGCAACAGAGCTGGGGAAAGGTCTGGAGCACAAAGCTGAGGAGAAGGAGCGGAGGGAGCTGGGAGTGTTTAGCCTGGAGAAAAGGAGGCTCAGGGAGCCCTTTCCACTCTTTACAGCTCCCTGAAAGGAGGTTGGAGCCAGGTGGGGGTTGGTCTCTTCTCCCAAGTAACAGGGCATGAAAGAATTTATGGGACAGCAGGAAGTCTTAAGGAGTACTCAGTGACTTGTTTCTTTACCCAGACTTGTGGAAGATGAGGAGAGACGTTGGACTGATGAGAACATTGATATGGTTGCTCTGAAACACTTCCCCAACATTGACAAGGAGAAGGCTATGAGCAGACCTATCTTGTACAGCAACTGGCTGTCAAAGGCAAGTAAACATTTTAAAAGGATAAAACCCAAGATAAACAGGTTGGATGCAACTGAGTGATGCAGCTCTTAGGACTATATTAAAATGATTATCAGCAGCATTTTGGTTAATTAGTCTCCAAGGAGCTTTTACTATGATTATCTGGAAGTTCACAGCTGTTATGCTATTGTAAGAGCTACCACAGTATGGAATGGCAGCATTAAATAGTAATTTAATAATAATAATAGTATTTTAATAATAACAATAGTAATTTAGTAATAGTAAGGATAGTGTAACACTACCAGGCAGTTGCTTACTTACAGTTACTGCTTATGGAATCTCTTGGATAAGGCAGTGACCATTGAGCAATACTGATGGTAGAAGTTTTATGGTGAACTGTTTCTTTGCAATCTTGCTGGGTCAAGGCAGAAGTCCATGTAGCCTGCTGCCCATCTCTGTAACCAAAGTGACAAGGAAAGGCTGTTTAAAATAAACTGGGGGAGTGAGGGAGGGGATTAGGTCTGTCATGCTGTTTCCCAGGCTATTTGTTAACTGGCAGGTTCAATAGATGGAGTGTTTAAACCCCATGTCACTCTGTGTGGCGCTCCAGGCTGTGGACATGTTCCTGTATCAGTTAAATGAGTATGGTATTCTTAAGCTTTTGTAGAGGATTGCTACTTTAATTATTCTAATAGTTCTGCTTTCATGTACTCATGAATTTATCCTTATCTTAATTTCCATGCTGTATTGACTGGTTCTTTCAGGATTATATTCCAGTGGATCAAGAAGAATTAAGAGACTACGTGAAAGCAAGGCTTAAAGTCTTCTATGAAGAAGAACTTGATGTACCACTGGTTCTGTTCAATGAAGTCTTGGATCACGTGTTAAGAATTGACAGGTAAGTTGATACTTTATTGCTGCTCACATGAGTAGTATTTCGAGTTATTCTCAGAGTAACATGAGTACAGAGTAAGAATGGAGCATGTTCTCATTGTTGCCTATAGAAAATACACTGCCAGGCTCCAGGTAGGATCCTCCAGCAGGAAAGATGCGTCAGTTTTGGTACTAACTTGAAGTTTAGGTGTTCTAGGAAAATCTTCAGAAAGTTGTCTGCACTTATCAATCATACTTGGTTATGTTGTTTTCCAGAATCTTCCGTCAGCCACAGGGCCACCTGCTGCTTATTGGAGTCAGTGGAGCAGGGAAAACAACTCTCTCAAGATTTGTTGCCTGGATGAATGGTTTGAGTGTCTACCAAATTAAGGTTGGTATGCTAGTTTAATGTTTGAAAACCTGTTAGTTAAAACTTAAATCTTGATCCCTAAAAATCCCATTAAAAACTAAACCAAAATGTTACTGACCAATGTTAAATCTTACCAGGTTCACAGAAAATATACAGGTGAAGATTTTGATGAAGACCTTAGGACAGTGTTGAGACGTTCTGGCTGTAAAAATGAGAAAATAGCTTTTATCATGGATGAGTCAAACGTGTTGGATTCTGGATTCCTGGAGAGAATGAACACTCTCCTAGCCAATGGAGAGGTAAGACAGGCTGAGAGAGTTGGGGTTGTTGAGCCTGGAGAAGAGAATTCTTCAGGGAGACCTTATATCACCTTCCAGTACCTAAAAGGGGCCTACAAGAGTGCTGGAGAGGGGATTTTTGACAAGGGCATATAGTGATAAAACAAGAAGAATGGCTTTAAGCTGAAGGAGAGTAGGTTCAGATTAGATATTAAGAAGAAATTCTTCACTGTGAGGATGGTAAGGCACTGGAACAGGTTTCCCAGAGAAGTTGTGGGTATCCTGTCCCTGGAAGTGTTCAAGGCCAGGTTGGATGGAGCTTTGAGCTGTCTGATCTAATGGAAGGTCCCTGCCCATGGTAGGGAGCTGGAACTGGATAATCTTTAAGATCTCTTCCAACCCAAAGCATTCTATGATTCTAAGAACATTTTAAGTAAATATTTTAAGCATCTTTTTACAACCATAAGCTGCAACAAAACTCTCTTTTGGAATTAGGTTCCTGGTCTCTTTGAAGGAGATGAATATGCCACCCTCATGACTCAGTGTAAAGAAGGAGCACAGAAAGAAGGTTTAATGTTGGATTCTCATGAGGAACTGTACAAATGGTTCACAAGCCAAGTTATTCGCAATCTGCATGTCGTGTTCACTATGAATCCATCTTCTGAGGGCCTGAAGGACAGGGCAGCGACCTCTCCTGCCCTCTTCAACAGGTAATTGCTGCATATTCCAACATGTTATGGCTCAGATTAGATGATAGGAAAACTTTTTTCACTGTTAAGGTGTTCAGGCACTGGAATATTGTCCAGGGAGGTGGTGGAGTCACCGTCCCTGAAAGTGTGTAAGAGGCATCCAGACCTGATGGTGGGTGATGTGGTTCAGTGGTTACAGTGGTGGCTTAAGGGTTCCAGCAGAGTGGAAGGTTAATGGTTGGACTCAAAGGTCTTAGAGGTGTCCTCCAACCTTGATGATTGTATGTTTTGCAAGTACTGTTAAAACACTACTTTGGGGGAAAGTCTTCACAAATGCTTTGCATTTCAGATGTGTCTTGAACTGGTTTGGAGA
>NW_008680063.1:12825-38409 GCF_000695815.1 Acanthisitta chloris | reverse complement strand
GGAAAGAGTTCACCAGCAAAATGGATCTTGAGAAACCAAACTATGTGGTGCCTGATTACATGCCAGTTGTGTATGATAAGCTGCCACAGCCACCGTCGCACAGGGAGGCAATTGTTAATAGCTGTGTGTTTGTTCATCAGACTCTTCATCAGGTATGTTACTGTTACACTGCTTCACTTATCTCTAGGCCACAGCATCATGCACCAGTTTCCTAAAAAGTATGACCTTTGGCATCCAAACAGATATAAAACCAAGTTTCTGTTCCCTCAAGGCTAACGCTCGGCTGGCAAAACGAGGAGGCAGAACCATGGCAATCACACCACGCCACTATCTGGACTTCATCAACCATTATGCCAACTTGTTCAATGAGAAGAGGAGTGAACTGGAGGAACAGCAAATGCATTTGAATGTTGGTCTGAGAAAAATCAAGGAAACAGTTGATCAGGTGCATATCTCTAAAGCTTTTGCCCTCCATAAGGCTGGAGTGACTAAGTGGATCTCAATGAGATGAATGTATGAATTCACTTCCATCTTGCAATTGATCTCAGGTGGAAGAATTGCGGCGTGACCTAAGAATAAAGAGTCAGGAACTAGAAGTGAAGAATGCAGCAGCCAATGACAAATTGAAGAAGATGGTGAAAGATCAACAGGAAGCTGAGAAGAAAAAGGTAAAACTTTTTGTTAAATCTCTGTGCATATTTTATCTAGTAAATATTTTATTTATGAAACAGAGCCTGCAGAGCAAGGTACTGGAAGAAGATCAACTTCTAAAAGGTAGTATTTTGTCTGTGAAATTTCCTTCTAGGTTATGAGCCAGGAGATTCAGGAACAGCTGCACAAGCAGCAGGAGGTCATTGCAGACAAGCAGATGAGTGTGAAAGAGGATCTTGACAAGGTGGAACCTGCTGTCATTGAAGCTCAGAATGGTATGTTAACACCTCAAGAGATCACACTGTGGGCTTGGATTGGGTTAGCTATCAGAAAAAAGCTTTTCCTTATGAGAGTGCTGAGACACTGGCATAGGTTGCCCAGGGAGGCTGTGGCTGCCCCAACCCTGGCAGTGTTCACAACCAGGTTGGATGAAGCCTTGAGCAACCTGCTCTGGTGGGAAGTGTCCCTGCCCATGGCAGGGGGTTGGGACTAGATGATCTCTTAAGGGCATTCCAACCCCTTAACATGCTACGATTGCGTGATCTAAAACTGGTCTGTAGGAATGTGTTTTGTTGTGCTCCTGTCTAACAAAACTGTAGGCTCTTAGCATGAAGCTGAACAGCATTGAAGAAATCCTTTCTTTGAAAATTCAGTCTTTGAGCTGTCATTTTTGTGCTGTGTATAATCCTGGTCTGATACTTGACAATCCCTTTATGGCCTATGGCTTCTTTTCTGGCAGACTAGCTAGAGAGACCACTGCTGCCTTGCTGCTGCACACACAGCATCCACTCAAGCTGTCCATTCATTAAACTGAGTGGACAAATCAATAGTTTGAGTGAATCACTTTTAGGCAGCAGAGTAAGTTGCCTGTGGCCGTTTGACTAGTTGACATTCACAGCAGTGTGTGTTGTGATAGAGTAGTTTGACTGTTAACCACTTCTGAGAATCCTGGGAGGATTTTTACAAATCCAGAGTACTTTACTGGAATTTGCTAACTGTTTCTTTTCTTCCCAATGAACATTCTTCGTCTTTCTGGCACTGGTTAGCTGTGAAGTCCATAAAGAAGCAGCACCTGGTAGAGGTTCGATCCATGGCTAATCCCCCTGCAGCAGTTAAGCTGGCACTGGAGTCCATCTGCCTCCTCTTAGGTGAAAGTACCACTGACTGGAAACAAATACGTTCCATCATCATGAGAGAGAACTTCATCCCAACCATTGTTAACTTCTCTGCTGAGGAAATCAGGTAAAGTACAAGTGTAAATTAGTTGTGAGAATAAACTATTTACGGGGAATGGAGTCACTGGACTTTCCTCTGTGTAATTGCTTTGGTAGTTCTTGACTTTTTAGGAGACTAATTTTTATTCCTGCCTGTAGTGAATGTGCAGGTGGTACAGGAAACAGACACTGAAGCTAAGGTGCATCATGCAAACTTTGACAAGAGAGCTGCTGTTGAGTAGCTTCAAGGCCTGGTTGCAAAGCAGCATGTTGATGTCCAACGCCATCTTGTTAGCTGAAAGTAGTTTTGGAGCAAAAAGAGGCCAGATTGCTGAGGGCTGTATCCAGCTAGGTCAGCCTCCTTGCTGGCTCTGAACCTGAGTGAAAGGTCAAGAGTAGAGGCACCTGAATTCCCTTCCTACCCCAAATTTTTTCTGAGTAGAGTTAAGCAATTTGTGTGTGACTAATCTTAAAATACTGCTGAATGTTTTTTATCACTCATAAGGTGTAATTTCTGAAACAGCATGTTGAACTAATTAAAACATCCCAGCTACCAGTCAGCAAAACTGCCAGGAAATGTTGATGTAAGCTATGGAAGGCAGACCAGATAAAGGGACACTGAACATCTGTGTGTGGTCATACAGTGTCCTCATGTGTAAAAACCTTTCCCTTGCAGTGATGCCATCCGGGAGAAGATGAAGAAAAACTACCTGTCAAATCCCAGTTACAACTATGAGATTGTAAACAGAGCATCACTTGCCTGTGGACCTATGGTGAAATGGGCAATTGCACAGGTAAAGTTTGAGGAAGCAAAGGCAGTGTGAAAAGTGTGAGCCTGAAGGTGTATGACAGTGTCTAAAGGCTCTGAGTTTGCCTTTATTCAGCTAAATACTGAAAGCTGTTTTGGTTCAAAGAAATGGGTAGGTGGTTCAGAAGTATGTTTATGGGCATTGTAGTGCTGTGCCAGAGAACTTAAGGCCAGTTATGGTACAGCTTTTGCACTGAGAAACTTCAGGTTTACAGTAAACAGGAGTGGATGCTTTCTGTAGGTAATGCCATTCTCCAGGATAATACAATTCTTCGCTGGAAAATGTAATGAAATCCTCTTAATACAGACTGCATTTGTTTTGCCTCAAAGTGGGGCACACTCACAGGCAGCTCTGCCAAGGTCTTGTAGGCAGACTTTTAAATACTTGACAAGTTTCCTGAAGGAATGGGCTTTGTGGACAGTGCCCCCAGACTGAGATATCCAGGAGTGGTTTTACTTGCCTGTTGATGTTCAATACAGCAAAATGCTTGGCTTATTAAAACTCTGCCTGTTAGGAATGTGGAGAGACTGTATTTAGCTTGAATCAGTAAGTTAAAACAGTAAGTCCTGTCCTAAGTGTTCTGTGGCTTCGCTATACTGAATTCTGTACTAAGAAAGGCAGATTAGATCTTTTGAAGTGTTCTCAACCTTCTGGATAACATCAGTAAATCTACAGAGCAGTACAAGGGCCTTGCAAAGAGCATTTGCTTATGTGTCTGTGCTGGGTTTAAACTAGAGTCCTGAGGATTGATAACCAATGCTAAATTTAACTAGTCATTAGTTGTCACACAGGTCAGAAGTGCATAAACTTGAAAAGATGCAGTTGGCAATATGTCCCTGAATGCTGTGGTTCTTGTTAACACGTATCATTTTAGAAAGTATAAAGTGTTTGTTCCCTGTTTGCAGCTGAACTATGCTGATATGTTGAAAAGAGTGGAACCTCTACGCAATGAACTGCAGAAGCTGGAGGATGATGCCAAAGACAACCAACAGAAGGCAAATGAAGTAGAGCAGATGATTCGTGATCTCGAGGCCAGTATTGCTCGGTACAAAGAGGAATATGCAGTACTGATTTCAGAGGCCCAAGCTATTAAGGCAGACTTGGCTGCTGTAGAAGCAAAAGTAAGACTTTTATCTATTAGTGATTTTCTGTTCTTAGTCTCTGACAGTCTGAAATTGAATTGTTCTTCAAACTTGCAAGTGGATTTGGTTGCTTCCCCTGTGCAGTGCATTTGAGATGTTTGATCACTGGATGTCATGAGGCTCATTAAGCTACTGAAACCTGGTTGGAGCTAGAAATATCAGCTCACGTTGCTGCTTGGTTAACAAACAGTTAAAATATATAGAAAGCCTTTGGAAAACAGGCATGGATGTTGTGATTGTACTGTCTTAACTGGACTTCAGGAGGTGGATGTACTCGATCTAGTCATTTGATGTCACTACTGTTCTAGTACTTACCACTTTTAAGTTCATGGAGGTAACAGTTGAAATCAGTATATTAATACTGAAGTGAAGAAACACAAATTTAATCTCAATCTGGGCTTTTAAATTTAACTTGAGTGGATACTTAGGTGTTCCAAGAGACTTGTAGCATGACAATAGTTCATCACGAAAGAGTCTGATTCACCACTCATCTGTAGGTAAACCGCAGCACAGCTCTGCTGAAGAGTCTTTCTGCTGAGCGTGAAAGGTGGGAGAAGACAAGTGAAACTTTCAAGAACCAGATGTCCACAATTGCAGGAGACTGTTTGCTTTCAGGAGCTTTTATTGCCTATGCTGGCTACTTTGATCAGCAGATGCGTCAGAATCTCTTCACTACATGGTCTCACCATCTGCAGCAAGCAAATATCCAGGTAAGGACACAGTCATGAGAAGTTAGCCATAAATGAATTTACTGCAGCAGTTAGGGAAGCTTTAACATTGCTAGGTAAAGAATGGAGCTCCTGGAGAAGAAGAACACCTTGTAGAGCTGCATTTGCTAAAAATTTTAATTTTACCTAATATTTTTTGTGGCCAGCTTTGGGCCCTTCACTGCAAAAAGGACATGGGGCACTGGAGTGAGTCCAGCCAAGGGCAACGGGGGCAGCAAAGGGCTAGAGCACATGGGCAAGGGCTGAGGGAGTTGGGTTTGTTCAGCCTGGAGAAGAGGCTCAGGGGTGACCTCATGGCTCTCTCCAACTCCCTGGCAGGGCTGGAGAGAGGTGGGGGATGTGTGTCCTGCCAGGGCTGCAGGGAGAGGATAGAGGGAATGGCCTTGAGCTGAGCCAGGGCAGAGTCAGATTGGATGTGAGGAGAAATGTTTTCCCTGTGAGGGTGTTGAGGCACTGGGATATTGCCCAGGGAGGTGGTGGAGTCACCATCCCTGGAGGTGTTGAAGGGGCATCTGGATCTGGTGCTGGAGGGTCTGGTTTAGGGTTTAAGGGTTCCAGTAGTGACAGGTTAATGGTTGGACTGGATGACCTTAGAGGTCTCTTCCAGCCTCGATGGTTCTACGGTTCTAGAACATCTTCACTAGAGGAATCTCTAGTTAAACATTAACTGTCTTTACTCCCTGCAGTTCCGTACAGACATTGCCAGGACTGAGTACCTTTCCAATGCAGACGAGAGGCTGCGCTGGCAGGCGAGTTCTCTGCCAGCAGATGACCTGTGCACTGAGAATGCCATCATGCTCAAGAGATTTAACAGGTATTTCCTTCTCAGATGTAAAATTCTAAAGCAGCATTCTCACAGCAGGGAGGGTTTGCACATACTCATTCCCTGTCACTCTTGTTGAACCTCTTTATGTTTGTAAAAGGTTGTCAACTGTGTGGAAGCGTGACAACTCTCACTCAGCTTGCCTTTTTTGTTGTGCTTAGCTGTTAAAATGGCTTGAGCTGAAACTGTTTTGTTGCCCAGTACCTTTAATACTCTGAAGTCAGTCACTGAACCTGGCCAACTTCAACATGAAAGTTGAGAGTTGAGACTCTAAAAGCTCGACTCTTTAGAGCTGAGACCTTTTAGAGTTGAGGCTGCAACTTAAATTCCTAAATCTGCTTAAACATTGTCTGCAGTCAAAACCCAAATAATAAGTGTTTTGTTACTACCTTCAGGTATCCACTGATCATTGATCCCTCTGGGCAAGCTACAGAGTTCATCATGAATGAGTATAAAGACCGTAAGATAACTCGGACTAGTTTCTTGGACGATGCTTTCAGGAAGAACTTGGAAAGTGCCTTGAGATTTGGTAACCCACTGCTAGTGCAGGTTAGTTGCATGATCATGCAGAAGCTGTTTAAATTCTTGAATTCTGTCCTGTGTACTAGAAAAGTTTGCAGTTGTTCTGTTAGTAACCTGCAAGCAACTTTTATTTTCAAACCATCATTTAACAAATAAACTCATGATCTGTGAGGTGTTAGTCCTGAGAAGAATATTATTAGTGACCTAGAAAATCAAAAGAAAGGGTTTCTTTTCCATCATTTCAAGATCAAGTGCTTTAATTTTGAAATGATCTTTCTTTACTTCCACTGTATAAAATGACTTGCAACCTGTTTTGGTGTGTTATCTCTAGTTGTAGATAATAGTAAATATGTGGCTGGTTAGGTAGAATTAAATCTACCCTGAGTGTCAGGGAAAAGTTTCAGTAAGTCAAAGAAATAGGCAACTGTAGGAATAGTTGACTTTCGCTTGGGATGGGTATGGTTTTTGCATCTTACTATGGAAGTGGGAAAGCAGGAGTAGTTCACAGATCAGATCAGTAACTGTTGTTTGTGCTGCTTAGAGTTGGGCTTATAATACATTAGGGCTAACAGAATTACAACAATGAATGATACTTCACTTCTGAGACTGGAATAGCCTAAACTCTGTGCTTGTGTTGCTCAACTCCACATCTAAAGTGGAAATACCTTCTGAATGTGATCTGTGTGCCAAACCAGCTGCCAGTTGATTGTTTACCAGAGCTTTAAGCCCCAGTTGGGTTGGGAGTTTTTGCAAGCATCAGACTCCCTGAACACATCTCTGCTTTTAGGACGTGGAGAGCTATGATCCCGTTCTGAATCCTGTCCTGAATCGTGAAGTGCGGAGAACTGGAGGCAGAGTTCTGATTACTCTGGGAGACCAAGACATTGATCTGTCACCATCCTTCGTTATCTTCCTCTCCACCAGAGATCCAACAGTAAGTAGAAGCAAAGCTGTCCTGTTGAAATGTAGAAATGGGGTGTCAGAGAGCTGAGAAAGTTTCTCATGTTTCCCGTGACAGGTTGAGTTCCCACCAGACCTCTGCTCTCGTGTGACCTTTGTGAACTTCACAGTGACTCGCAGCAGCTTGCAGAGCCAGTGTCTGAATGAAGTCCTGAAGGCTGAGAGACCAGATGTGGATGAAAAACGCTCTGACCTCCTCAAGCTTCAGGGTATGTTTGCCACAAGTAACTTTTGTTCCCAAAGAATGCAGTGGGTTTACTGCAGCTGAGTATGTACATAGTGAAATATCTTCCTGCTCTGGTTTCTCAAAACATCCAATGGCAAAATACCCACAATTCACACAGTGCTTAAAAACTAAGATATCTGTACAATGTGACCTATTTTTCTTCCAATTCAGGTGAATTTCAGCTGCGCTTGCGTCAGTTGGAAAAATCCCTACTCCAGGCCCTTAATGAAGTGAAGGGACGGATCCTGGATGATGACACCATCATTACTACTCTTGAGAACCTGAAGAAGGAAGCAGCAGAGGTCACCAGGAAAGTAGAAGAGACTGACATTGTCATGCAAGAAGTGGAGACTGTTTCTCAGCAGTACTTGCCTCTTTCTACAGCGTGCAGCAGCATCTACTTTACTATGGAGTCACTGAAACAGGTAGGATGAGTTGTTCTTCCTGCCAGAAACTTCATGTCTTTGCTGTTTGAAGCTAAGTAGGCACTGCCTGATCCCAGCCCTGGCTGCCATATTGCAGTTTGGTAGGCATACTCTAGTGATTATCAAACATCAAGATTCTAGAGAGGAAAAACTAAACTCTTTTGTCTTTCAGATACATTTCCTGTACCAATACTCCCTCCAGTTCTTCTTGGACATCTATCACAATGTCTTGTATGAGAACCCAAACCTGAAGGGAATTACAGACCATACTCATCGTCTCTCCATCATCACCAAGGATCTCTTTCAGGTTCAGTTTTTTAACTAATAAATGTCATTCTTTAATGGTTCTTGAAGGGTCAGTGTTCAATACCTCTGTGCCACTAACTTCCCTGTTTTGTTGGTAGGTGGCTTTCAACAGAGTGGCACGTGGAATGCTGCATCAAGATCATATAACATTTGCCATGTTGCTGGCCAGGATCAAACTCAAAGGCACTATTGGGTAAGCATTTGTCTTCTCACTTCACTGGAGTTGAAAAAGGGAGGGCTGTCTTGAAAGCACCTAGCTAAAGTTTTCTTTTCCCTTCACATTAGGGAGCCTACATATGATGCAGAATTCCAGCACTTCTTGAGAGGGAAGGAGATTGTACTAAACACTTCATCTCTCCCCAAAATCAATGGTTTGACTGTAGAGCAAACAGAAGCAATGATGAGGTTGAGCTGCCTTCCTGCATTTAAGGACCTTGTTTCAAAAGTTCAAGCTGATGAGGTAGGTGTTGCCTAGGGTGTGTTTCTGCACTCAGCTATCTTGTTAAGCATTTTAGGTGTCTGCTTGAAGAGCTTCATGCTTACAAGTCAGCTCTCCTAGTATGGGAAGGGTAGCCTTACAGATTAACTAGTAGTTGTGGAAATGAATGTTCTTACTTCCTTTGTAATCCATCTCTGAAACTTAAAAGTACCAGCACTGTTCATCACTTCATGGAGTGAAGCAGCTTCACCATTCATCCAGCTCTGCAGTTGAGCAGCTTTGGTTCCTGTGGTAGCAGCAACTGTGATTCTGCATTTCTTTTGCTGCACCACTATTGTGTGACACTTGTGCAGTAGAGGGACCAGCCCTAGCCATACATTGCTTCATTATGGGCTCTTGGACATGCCTATGTGGAGTAAATCTGGGTAGTGCTCAGCTGCTGAACACTTGCTCCTTCTCATGGCTGAAGTGTTCTAAGAATACATCTTTGCCCTGACTCTGAAACTCATACATTCTGAATTATGTCCATACCTTAAATCTGTTTGGTTTGCCCTGCCTAGTTTTTATAGTAGAAGTTGAATTCTCTTTAATATATGTAATTTTTCTCAAACTCTTCTGCCTGGGGTAAAATAACTCTCAGCTTGGGCTGGGACTTGATAAGGATCTGTAGAATCAGGAGTGCTGGAGGCAGTGCAGCATTAGGGTGTATCACTGGAATGATTTGGCACATCTACAGAAAACATAATGGACAAAGTGCAATTTGAGGTTTACACGTTGATTTTTCTTTACAAAAAACCAACAGAACTTAGAGAAATCAATTAAAATGAGTTGAGAACTTACTAAATGTGCTGGTCAAACTGCAGTCTTGCTCCAGGGAAAACTCAAACCATTTATATGTGAAACACTCAAACCATTCATACTAAGAATCTTGGAAAAGATCAAACTGTGTTGAGTGTTGGACAATATTTGGGACTACGTTTTATGATTGACTTAATAGTCAATCACACTCTTAATAGTGTTTCTGTTTAAAAGTGTTAGTCCTGTCTTATTTATCAAGACTTATCTGTAGATGGACGCTCAAATGCTTCATCTGGTACTCAATATAAATTTTTATTCCAAAGTTAGATGATAAGGTATGACCATTAAATGGGAAAAATCTTGGGAACTTGTGCATTTCAGTGTTTAACTATTTAGCTACTTACTAAAATGATTAAAGATCTGTTTGCAAATCCAAGGCCAATAGTTTGGACTATACCAAGTTGAACCCTACCCTGGCATTTTTGTTTCCTACTGCAAATGGGTGTAGCTTAACACTTTTGAAGTACATTCAATTCTAGGTTTTAAGGCTGAGGTTGAACATCTCTGTTGTACCATGAAAAGGAGCTGCACTTTGCAGCAGGTTTCTGATGCCTTGAAACTCCTCTTCAGGGTTTTTTTGCATTTTCTTTCAACACAGCAATTCTGTATCTGGCTGGATAGCAGTTCTCCAGAGCAGACTGTGCCATACCTTTGGACTGAAGAAAAACCTGCAAGTAAGTGAAGTTGCACTGTTGGTCACAGCAGTCCTACTGTACTGATCTAAGCACAGTTACTGTGGTTTTAGAAGCAATTCTAAATTGCTTAATTTTTGACCTTGATGGCTAGGAAAATCATAAAGTTGGGATTGTGTAAGAACCTTGAGTCTGGTGGGTTTGGTTTTGGGTTGTTTTGGGGTTTGTTGGTTTGTGTTTGTTTTTCTGAGCAGTACACTTGGTTCCTAACCTGTGGATCTTGTCTTTCCATGAGGATGAAACATTATGTAATCTCATTAGATTACTTAATCATTTGGATTATCTTTAGTCATTGCAAAGCTGGAGGCAGCTCAGTACTCTAAAAAGCTCTAAGACACAGATTTTCTGAGGACAGGGCTGGTCTATTGGAATGTGTCCTCCTGAAGTTGTATCTAAGCATGAAGTTTTAACTCTTGCTATCTTAGTCGTTATTGCTAATGTGTTAGGTGTTAGAACTTGAGGATAAGTGTTGCCCTTGAGTTCCTCCCTGCCTGAAAGGTAACTTTAGGAAGTGTTTGCCATCTGTGATCATTCCAGGCTCATTCCTGTAGGCAGCTTTCCAAGTTAAGGATTCTAAGCTTGTATTTACAGGCTACCATGAAGCTGCTTGACCATTATTGAAGCAACTTGAGGTTGTCTGTCCTATCTGTGCTAACCACATGTGTAATGCTTCAAAGTCCAGCAGAAGAGCAGATGTTGTATGAGTGAGAAGATGTGAAGAGGGGATGGTTTGCTTATCTGTCCATCTAATCCTGTCTCCTCCTTCCAGCTCCCATTGGCCAGGCCATTCATCGCCTGCTGCTGATCCAGGCCTTCCGTCCAGATCGCCTGTTGGCCATGGCACATACCTTTGTTTCAACCAATCTTGGAGAGTCTTTCATGTCCATTATGGAGCAACCTTTGGATCTGACACACATCGTAGATACAGAGGTAATGTGCTTGGTTTTTGAGAGGGCAGTGCTTAGTGCCACCTTGCATGAGTGCTGTAAGTGGAGCATTTCTTCCACTTACCCTTCTCCCCACGGTGTGAGGAGTGGATTGTTCTCCTGTTTGTTAGTGTGAAACTGAGAGCAACTAAAAACAGTTGGACAGAGGGAAGAAACACTGAGCTTACTGCATTCTCATATTTATCTGGTGACTGATTCATATCCTTTGAAACCTCTTGGGCCACAGGTGAAACCAAATACCCCTGTGCTGATGTGTTCAGTGCCTGGTTACGATGCCAGTGGTCATGTTGAAGACCTTGCAGCTGAGCAGAATACACAGATCACATCTATTGCTATTGGTAAGAACATACTTTCACTGAATCACAGAACCAGTCAGGTTGGAAGGGACCACAGTGGGTCATCTCATCCAACCCCACTACTCAGGAAGGGCCAGCCCAGAGCACATGGCTCAAGGTTGTGTCCAGGTGGTTCTTGAACACCTCCAGTGAGAGAGAATCCACGACCTCTCTGGGCAGTGTGTTCAGTGCACAGTGACTGCACAGGAAAGAAGTTCTTCCTCATATTCAGGTGGAACTTCCTGGGCATCAGTTTTTGCTGTTCCCTCTTGCTTTATTGGTTTCCCTCACTGAGCAGAGTCTGATCTAACTTCTTAGCACTTCCCATTCTTGGACTTGAAAATATTAATGAGGTCCCTATTGTCTAAGCATAAATGAAATCATTAGCAGTAAGGGCCTTTAGCAATCCTTCTGTCTTTTAGGTTCTGCTGAAGGGTTTAACCAAGCAGATAAAGCAATAAACACAGCAGTGAAATCTGGAAGGTAAGCTCGATCTCATTTTTAGCTAGAATACTTAGAAAGGTAAATGGGGGGAAGTAAATGTATTGGCTAAAGAGATAAAACTGTGAGTAAAAAAGAGACTGTCTTGTGAATTAAATTGGTAGGAACAAGCAGAGCTGTTCACAACTTCTGTTTGAATATTTTCAAAGGGAAGTAAGTTGTGGCTGCAAAATAAGAAAGTTAACCCATTTGCAGTACAGAATAACTTGAGTGTATATAGAAACATGTATGTAGGTTTAAAAGAGGGAGGAAAATCTGTAGCATTGGTACCCATGTTGTGTTACACTCTGTGGTGATTACAGCCAGGATCCATAAGCTGTGCACTAAAAAGTACCTGTTCTGTTTCAAAACCACAGATGGGTAATGCTGAAGAACGTTCACCTGGCTCCTGGCTGGCTCATGCAGCTAGAAAAGAAGCTGCATTCCCTACAACCCCATGCTTGCTTCAGGCTCTTCCTCACCATGGAGATTAATCCAAAGGTAACATTGATTTACGGTTTCATTCTCTGGCAGAGTAATGGGCTTGCAGAGCCAAGAGTGCTACCAAGGGAAGATTCCCTCAGGACTGCCTTTCTGCAGTAAGGAGAAAGGAAAATACATGCCTGTCAGGGGAGTTACTAGCCTTGCTTGCTGATAACTGAATTGTAGCTGACAAATTTATACCATTCCTTTTGCTGCTTCCTCTACCCTCCAAAAAAAAAAGGGAGGACTTTGTGTGCTCACAACGAGGTTTTGAAGCTAATGCAAGCTGTTGTTAGAGGGATTTAACTCAGTGAAGGCCAAAGCAGCTGGATTTGAGTTTACTGACCTTTTCTAGGTGCCAGTGAATTTGTTACGTGCCGGCCGAATCTTCGTGTTTGAACCTCCTCCTGGTGTAAAGGCAAACATGCTGAGGACCTTCAGCAGCATTCCAGTCTCTAGGATGTGCAAGGTAAGGCTGCAGTTGGTGTTGATCATAGAATTGTAGGGGTTTGGAAGGACCTTAGAGATCATCCAGCCCCAACCCCTGCCCTGGGCAGGGACACCTCCCACCAGAGCAGGTTGCTCAAGGCTCACCCGGGTTGTAAACACTGCCGGGGCTGGGGCAGCCACAGCCTCCCTGGGCAACCTGGGACAGTGTCTCACCACCCTCACAGGGAAAAACTTTTCTCTCACATCCAGCCTAGACTTCCCCTCCTTCAGTTTGAACCCATTACCCCTTGTCCTGTCCCTGTAGCTCCTAACACAGATCCCTCTGCAGCTTCCCTGGAGCCCCTTCAGCTCCTGGAAGGTGCTCTGAGGTCTCCACACAACCTTCTCTTCTCCAGGCTGAACAGCCCAATGAAAGAAAATGGAAGAATGTGTTCATTAAAATCTTACCTTAGATGATAAAACCTCAGGTTCTAAGATGTACCTGCGGGAGTTCACGTACAAAGAGGCAATGCCATTATTATCTCGTGACTGACTTTTATTATTTACAAAAGTGATTCTTTTATACACACCTATTATAAGTATCCACTTATCATTGGTTAACTGCTATTACCAGCCCACCTTACACACAGCCTAATTGGTTATTAACATATCAATCATAAAATGCCCCAATCATTGTTCTCCACCTCTAACCATCTTCAGCTCCTGCATCCCACAGCCAGGAGCTGCTTATCTTGCAACCTCCTTTCTCACATTCCAGCTGCAGCAATGTCGTTGAACAGCTTGGCTGGCAGCTTGCTCAGGCCCTGCTAGCAAGGCTGGATTGCTCACATGTCTGTTAGCAATCAGAAATTCTCCCACATGTACCTAGAATGCTTTTCTCTCCTCACCGAAGTAAAGTAGTAGTTGCTGCTTCTGTGGTAGGATGATTTCAATTTTGGTAGCAATCTGGCTACAGAGGTGAGGTGTTCTCCAACCTTGATGATTCTGTGATTAAATCTGATCCTTTCTAGCCTTGTAGCAAACTTTGGGTTTTATTAGTTCACTTCAGTAACAGTTGTCTGGGTTTCTTCTCTCCTCTCCTTAGTCTCCAAATGAACGTGCTCGTCTGTATTTCCTCCTTGCCTGGTTCCATGCCATTATCCAAGAACGCTTGCGCTACGAGGTGTTCTCCAACCTTGATGATTCTGTGATTAAATCTGATCCTTTCTAGCCTTGTAGCAAACTTTGGGTTTTATTAGTTCACTTCAGTAACAGTTGTCTGGGTTTCTTCTCTCCTCTCCTTAGTCTCCAAATGAACGTGCTCGTCTGTATTTCCTCCTTGCCTGGTTCCATGCCATTATCCAAGAACGCTTGCGCTACGCTCCCTTGGGTTGGTCCAAGAAGTATGAGTTTGGAGAATCTGACCTGAGATCTGCCTGTGACACGGTGGATACATGGCTGGATGATACAGCAAAGGCAAGTAGTGTTGTGTGCTTAGGTACAGGTAACAGGTTACTTTAGATCTTCAGTGGAACAGTCTGTTCTGGAAACGCTTACATGAGTAGGCACAAATAATGTGATGGCAGTTTAACAGAGTTCTTGAGCTTGATTCATCAGTCAGAGATGTGAGAAGGATTGTTTCCTGCCCCTTACACTGCTTTTTCCTTACAGGGTCGCCAGAACATTTCTCCAGATAAAATCCCCTGGTCTGCACTGAAGACACTGATGGCACAGTCCATCTATGGAGGTCGAATCGACAACGAATTCGATCAGCGTTTGTTGAATACTTTCTTGGAACGTCTGTTCACTACTTTAAGCTTTGACAGTGAATTCAAACTGGCTTGCAAAGTTGATGGACACAAAGACATTCAGATGCCAGATGGGATCAGGTATCATTTTTTCCTGATCTCAGTGTACAACTTTTCTTCTGCGTTATAAAAAACTAAACCCCAAACAGCTAACCTGTATTTCTGTGCTGTGTAAACATCTGGCTCAGGCAAAGACTTACCTTGGCATTCTAATAGAGGAAACCTTCTAATGAATATTTAAACTCTTGCAGGCGTGAAGAGTTCGTCCAGTGGGTTGAGATGCTGCCAGACACACAGACACCATCATGGCTGGGCCTGCCAAATAATGCAGAGAAAGTTCTTCTCACTACACAAGGTAAAACCAAAACTTTAACAATATCTTGCATAAATTACCAAGGCCAACATTTTAACTAAAAAACCAGAAGAGAAATACGAATTTTCCTGAAGAGTCAATAGCTTTCCCCTCTTCCCTTGACACAGTTTAACAAGGTAAAAGTAAAACAAGATAAAACACTTGAGTAGTCCAAAAACAATGACCAGAAGTTTGTGAATCAATAAAAACCCATTTACATTTAGCCTTGCAGATGGCAAGCTCTCATCTTAATTCTGGAGAGCTTTATTGCCAGCTCTGGAGTCACCTACAGCTAGGCAGTTCTGAATCTTACATCAAGACTAGGGAGAAGGAGAAGTCCTGTTTCTTGCATGTAGTAGGGTATTTTCATCCTGATGCCACTGCTCCTCTGACTAACACTCTGTCTCCTGTTTTAGGCATAGATATGATCAGCAAAATGCTGAAAATGCAGATGCTAGAGGATGAGGATGATCTAGCTTATGCAGAAACTGAGAAGAAGACAAGAACTGATTCCACCTCGGATGGTCGCCCAGCCTGGATGAGAACTCTGCATACCACAGCCTCAAACTGGCTGCACCTCATCCCACAAACTCTGAACCATCTGAAGAGAACTGTGGAGAACATCAAGGTAAGGACTACATGCTGTTTAACACAGGCATAGGAGAAGCACAGGTTTGGGTGCAGTGTGGTTTGGAAGTACCAGTGAAACTGTGTAAGGGTCAGTGGAAGGTGTGTTGCTGCTGATTCTAACTGCTGTAGCCATGTAATGCCCCACTGGCTTACTTGAAATGCTCCTAAAAGCTGATTGATGCTCTTTGAAGCAATACAATGGCAAACTGCCTAGCAAAGGTACAACTTCTGAAGCTTCTCTGTGATCAGGTAGCAAGGAACAAGTGTTTCCTGTTGTACTTGGAGCACGCTGACTGCTACACGTGATATTGCCTTACAGCCAATCACAATAACTACTGCTAAAAGGAAGTGATGGTCAGTGGGGGCAGATGAGGCAGCAGTTTCTGCTGACTGGGAACAGAAATTGCCACATCTGGAGGAAACTTTTGAGATCTGTAGGAGTACCCTAAACTCTAACTCAGGGACAAGCTCCCCAGGTGAATGTGCCCATGATTGACTGGTTCCAACGACTTACTCTGGGAATAGCAGGTTAGAATCTTCTGTTGCTGCTGAAAGGGGATCCCTGGTTGATTGGAAGGAGCTGCAGCAGACAGTCTGCATTAACTGTTCACCTACCTGAGACTTCTACTTTCTTGCTTCTCCAAGGCAGAGGAGATTGTTGATTGTAAGATAGTTTTTCCAGTCACAGTGTCCCTGGTCAGTCCATCCAGGATTTTGGGGTTGAGGTTCTTTTTGCAGCAGTTTTCCAACAAGAACTGCAACTTAACTCTGAATGTTTTGACCATTAGGATCCTCTGTTCCGATTCTTTGAGAGAGAGGTGAAGATGGGAGCGAAGCTGCTCCAGGATGTGCGTCAGGACCTTGCAGATGTGGTTCAAGTGTGTGAAGGGAAAAAGAAACAAACCAACTACTTGAGAACACTGATAAATGAACTGGTGAAAGGTAATGGAGATTCAAATTAGCTTCTCCCAAGGCTCTCTTTGCCTCTTGCCTTCTCTATGAGGCTGTTGTGGTCAGCAGCTTACAAGAAAAAGGGCAGAAAAATTTGGATAGGCTTTACCATTTGACATAAGAAATACTTCTGTGTCATGCTTAAAATTCCCATTGGTCTGGTTTGAGATTTCAGGCTGAGGTATGTAATATTAGGCCTTTTTTTTGGCATGGTTTATATTAGCAGATCAATTTCTAAGCTGAAATCTTAACTAAATTCTCCCATTGTCTAAATTGTGATAGAACAAAGTTATTCATGCCACAAAGTGAGTAATATTGCTCGTATAAAATACTCAGGGTGTCTGAATTTCTCTTTCAAGATTGTACAAAAATGTGGAATTTCACAGACACCCTGCTTGCAGTAATACATTGAGATTTGCGCTGTCTGCTTTGAACAAAAAGCATTCCCTGAAACAAACACAGGTTATTTATCTTCTCTTTCTTTATAAAGAGCTCAAACCTTCCTGCAGACTTGAAGATCAGGTCCTGCAGTGTCTGGCTGTGTGTAGCTGCAGCTGCTGTTGAAGGGTGTAACTGGATGGTGTTTTAAATACAGAGTACACCTGGAGGCAATTTTTCACTTACTGAGGAGCCTTTTAAGACCAAGGCTGATATCCCAGCTCAAGTCTTACTGGTTATTATTGGTTATAAAACATGTAGTGTCAATGTAGTGTGTAATTCCAAACTGTATACAAATCAGACTTCATTCTACTGCCATTTTTCCCAGGTATTTTGCCTCGTAGCTGGTCTCACTACACGGTGCCAGCTGGTATGACTGTTATCCAGTGGGTGTCTGACTTCAGCGAGCGCATTAAACAGCTGCAGAACATCTCCCAGGCAGCTGCATCTGGTGGAGCAAAAGAACTGAAGGTACCTTGTGCTGACTTCTTCTAGGGGTTGGTGGTGGAGCTGGGTAACTACTTCATGAAGTCTTCACATCAGAACTTCTAGGTGGTTCCTGAGTCTGTGAACTCTAGTTGATGATCTCTGAAATGTGACTGTGAATACTTGTTGAGTCTCTCTTGGTCTCACCATGATGAGGCTTAGCAGGCTAAGAACAGACAAAGCCTTAGTATGGTAGAATGACAGAAAACAAAGCCTTGCAGCAAAATGCCCTTTTAGCAGTTACACAGTGTTCCAGTAGCAGCAGGAACATTTTAATGTCAGGTTTTATAGCCATTAATTAATACTGCAGCTGTAATACTTTTTCTTTCCTAACTTGCTTTCCCCCTCAAACAGAACATCCATGTATGCCTTGGTGGCCTGTTTGTACCAGAGGCATATATAACAGCTACAAGACAATATGTTGCCCAGGCAAACAGTTGGTCCCTTGAAGAACTCTGTCTTGAGGTCAACGTTACGACTACCCAGAATGCAGTCCTGGATGCCTGCAGCTTTGGAGTCACAGGTGAGCTTAGCAGAAAGAAGGGGATGCTTGAGCCAGGACAGGATGCCCTTGGCCTCCTTGGCCACCTCTGCACACTGTTGGCTCCCACTGAGCTGTGCCACCAGCACTGCCAAGTCCCTTTGTGCCCAACACCTCTGTCCCCACTGCTCCCCCAGCCTGGAGCTGCATGGGCTGTTGTGTCCCAAGGGCAGGACCAGCACTGAGCCTTAGTGACCCTCCTGCAGTTGTCCTCAGCCACTGATCCAGTAAGTGCAGGTCTCTCTGTAGAGCTTTCCTACCCTCAGGCAGATCCACACTCCCACCCACCTTAGTGTCCTCTGCACATTGCTTGAGGGTGCACTCAATCCCCATGTCCAGATCATCAATAAAGATGTTAAACAGGACTGACCCCAACACTGAGCCCTGAGTCAACACCACTGCCTGCCATTGTAAAAGTTAATACACACTTTCTGAAGTTGTTCAAAGATTGGTATATCTGCTACAGCCTCTTCCTTTTACACTACAAAATACTTCTCATTTAGTGGACTTAGCCCTTAAGTGATACACAAGGAGGCAATCTTGGGATGTATGAAAGCTTTTACAACTCTAAACTCTACTTCAATTTTCAGGCCTGAAGCTTCAGGGAGCTACATGCAGTAACAACAAGCTGTCCCTGTCGAATGCTATTTCGACCATGCTCCCCATCACACAGCTTCGCTGGATCAAGCAGACAAATGCTGATAAAAAAGCAAATGTTGTAAGTATGATAAAAATAAATTTTAAAAGAGCTCTCATATTTAGGTACACTTAGCAGGTTTTTTCCCTGGAGCTTTATGGATACTTGTACCAGGCACCATAAATCAAATTGTTCTTTTCTTGTTATTCTTGGGTTCAGTTGGCATTGTAAGTTCTAGGCTAACAGCAAACAGACCTAAAGATAACGAGGTCTTTCCTTTGTAAATAGATAAGGAGGAGAAGCATCCAAAAATACTAATGCTGTGCGGTCAGAACTTAAATTTACACTTATAAAGGTGAATTTATCAGGACTTGGCTTTTTCTGCTCATATTTTGAGTATTGAGTTTATCATCTGAGCCTAAATTTCCAGCTCATAAGTACCATATAGTGTTCTAAAAACATCTTAACACTCTTCAGCTCTTACATACCTCTTGTGTGTCCATGTTTTTCCCCAGGTTACTTTGCCAGTTTATCTGAACTTCACTCGTGCTGATCTGATTTTCACCGTTGACTTTGAAATAGCCACCAAGGAAGATCCTCGCAGCTTCTACGAACGTGGTGTTGCAGTTCTCTGCACTGAGTGAACAAATTGTCTCTGACTGGTTAAATGCTGTAGTAATTGTCAGCCTCTATGTAGTGTTCAGCTGTACTTTTGTAACCCAGGGTAGGTTATCAGGTGGATTTGCGTCAAGTTGGCTAGAAAGAAAATTGGCTAGAAAGTGCATTGGAAAGGTGATAGGCTAGAGAGATGTCTTTGAAGGAAAATCAGGTAAGATTATTAGATGGTTAGTGGTAAGTGTGATATTTGATGGTTTATGTTATATTAAATAAAAAAATAAAGCAAACATTTTGACTGTCTGGTTCTAGAAATACATTACAATGATGCTTTTGGTCTGGAAAATCTGTACCTGGGATCTCTTCAGAGAATAACTACTAGTTTCTCCTCAAGCTAACCCCCAGTAACAGGATCCTTGGATTATGCTTAGTGCAGCAGGACACAAATCCTGACATTACCTGCTGTGCTAACTAAGGCCATTGCATTAATTACTTGCAGTGAAGTGGCTCTTGCTTAAAATAACCTGCCAAGATGCAATCAGAAGTTTGAGCATCCTGAACAAAATTTTTTGTCCTACTGAGCTTCCTCTTTCTAAAACTGCTTTCATGGTGAACTAAGCCTCCGGTTTCATGTCTCATTAAGCCCATGAGGATGGTATTAAATACTTACACAAGGAGTTAAAATATTTCAGACTCCCCCATGTGACCAACTGTTCCGAAATTAGTAGTTCCTGCTAATTGCTTGGGTTGCTGTAATGGTTTGGGCATTCACTTGCTTTTTCTGATCCTAAGTTCATTGACTAAGCATTTCTACTCTTCTGACCATCCTCTCAGGACAACTGTCCTCTCTGGCAGCAGCTAATAATTGTGTTCAAAGATGCCTATGAAGAAAGCAAGTGCACAGCTTTCCAATCTCAAAACAAATCTTGGGAGTCCCTTCCCTTGATTTCTATGAAAACAGTGACTTTCTGAACCTGCAGCAGCTGTAATATTTTTTCTGTGATTAGTGGTTCTGTTTCAGCAGCTACTTTTTATGGGTAGTTCAGCACTTAGGCTGTGGTACCAGTTTACAGCTACTATAAAACTAGCTAAACCACTTCCACCTATTGGTACATGGGAGAGGAGATGAAGAGAGATGAGGAAAGCAAGAGAGTCTCAGCCAGGCTTGAGTAGCTAAAGCCTCCCAAAGGTCCCAGTTGTTTACATCTTAACTTCTGCCCTGGGCCTGAACTAACAAAAGGTTCATTTTCTGCTCCTGCTGCTGAGCAGATTGGATTCTCACACTGAGTAAGCAGAGCACACTCTGAATGTCTTGAGTATATACTGTCCCATCTGGCTTACCCTTCAAATTACTTCCCTCCTCATCCTGTATTATTTTTTCCCCAGTGGATTATGCATTTCAGCATGCTGGGGGGAAAAACTAGTTTAAGTGATCCTCTCTAGATGAGTTTAGGGTTCTTGGCTGCAGTTTGAAACTGAGTAGCTCAGTTTTATTTAGCCTCAGATGAAGGGGCTGGAGATACATGCAGCAGACAGAAGCTAGGACTTACAAAGGAACAACACTCCCTGGCATGGGGCTGAAGTGCTGCATCACAAAGTCCTATTTTTTAGGCTTTTAGTAAGTCTATTCCAGAGAGATCTGTGGCCTAGTTATAATACACACAAACTTGCAGCTGTAAGGAGTGTGTTGTTTTAGGTTTTTTGCAGTTAACTTCAATTTTCACTACAGCATTCTTAGCCTGAAACAAGTCAAGGGGCAACCACAGCAGCTTTGGGGCAAAGGCCTCTGACTCTTACTGTTAAACCACTGTATTTCCAAACTGATTAAAAACCATCTACAGCTGGAGGATAAGGATGAAAGAAAAGTTGCTTTAATAAAATAAATATACAGCTGTTGGTAGAAGGTGCAAGGCTAGAAGTTAAATCATATTTTGAGTGGCTTTCTATCTCATGAAAGAAACTGCAAATTCAAAAGCTCTGCCAGCTTCCACAAGTAAGTGGTACCAACACATTTCAAGCCATCACAAGTAACTGGTTCCAACAGATTTCATTATCTTTTCAGACACTAATTCCCCTTCCACATACATAGACTACCTAGACTCAAAAGGTGATAAACTACAATACAGGGGAGGGAGCAAAGAGATGCAGCTTCTTGCTGACTAACTGGCCTTGCTCTCACTAAGGAAGAAAAGTGACTCAACTAACATGTTCACTTTGCTGTGCCAGTGCTGACCTGGCAACTACACTGAGGCTCTCCACCTACAACATCGGTCAAATCAGGTAGGAACATATATATTAATAGCAACTAGACAATTTCTCCCTACCTGAAGGACAAAGTAAGTGCTGGATTGCCGTTAGCTGCAGTCAGTTCACGATGCCATTCAGTTGTTGGTAGTCCAACCTGTAGTATCACTCACCAGGAAGCTGCTGCCTTCCTCAAACAGCTCAGACACACACAGAGCCAAGCAACACTCACATGAAGCAGGTAGGAGAAGCTGTTGAAAGCTAATTGCAGCCTTGTGGTCATCCATCCTTCCCTCCTCAACAAACCCTTGTACTTCATGAGATAGCACTGAAGCTGAGCAGGTGCCTCCAGGTACTGCACACAGGAGTTGGGGCTGGGCCTTCAAGAGGCCCCAGGCACAAAGCTTGGCTGTCATTCTGTGGCTGTACCTTTGCTAGTTTTTGCTTGAATTGCCATACAAACTTGTTTGGTTCCATTTTCCAGGTGGAGCTCAGAGCTTAAAGAGCATTTGTAACAGGCTGGAGCCAGATGGTTTAGAGCTTGTTCAGTTCATGTCCCATCCACAGAAGAAATCTCTACCAGGCTGATTCTCCAGAACAGTGTCCAATGCTTTAATTCATCCCTCAGATTAAGTTGCACGGAATTTCTTCCTTAGTATTTCACTAGTTCCCTCTGGAGTGGGAATCCCTTGTTTTCTTTTGATGAGGGGCTGCTTGGCCATTGTGCCATCACAGTGAGCTGTTGGCAGGGCTTGTGCAGCACTGTCAGCTGGGCTTGCAAGGAGATCCACAGAGGCTGAGGGGTTAATATTCCTCAGTAAGGCATGGCCTGGTGTCAGCCACATGGTGGGAAATGCTTCCCTGGCTCCAGGCAGTTCAGATGATTGGAACGGGAAACTCTTCTCCTGACTAGGAAGCTCCAGGGTTGCTTTGTAGTCATTTACTGTCTGAATCTCACTGATTTTTGCTTCTGGGCAGAGCCAGTCTGGAGGATTAGGGAAGGACTCTCCATCTTCTGAGGCAGCAGCATCCTCCAAAGTCATTACTTTTGGGGCACTGTTTGTCCATGGTGCAGCCTTTATACTGTTCGAAGAATCCAAGCTACCATCAGAGTGAACAGATGCATCTTCTGAATCGCCATCATAAGGATCTAAAAACTAAAACAAACATCTCAACATGGTCCATATAAAAACCCAAAAAAACCCACATGCAGTGGACTTTAAAATCTCTTTCAACCTAAGTCACAGACTTACTGTGGAAGCTCTGTTTATCCACACATTCCCACCCAGAACCTACTTGCAGTCCCCTGAAGTCCTTTGCTTTCTTGAGTCCACCAGCAAGTGGGCTAGGCACAACCTATTTAAGAGAAGTTCACACAGGTTTATAAGGCACCTTCCCATGAATTTTTGGTCAAAGGAAAACCAGAGTAGGTAAAAATCCTAGAGAAGAGGAAAGCAGATTGTCCCCTTGCTAAAAGACAGTAAAATGTGCATCTCGGTCTTAAAGGCCTGGTAAAGTTAACTTAAAATAGAGCTATGCTAAGTCTTACTGCACTTAAAACACTGCTCCAAACAGAATGATGAGTCATTACATATCTCACCACCAGAAAAATAAACCAAATCATTTAAATAATAGTAGTCAGGAAACAATTTGGAGTTTAGAGAGCTTCCCTCCCACTCAAGTCACTTTTTTCTTCTTTTACATAGGGATGATTTGGAGTTCTGAAATAGTGTTTATGGTCTGGGCCTCTTAGGGAAAAAAAGAGCCATACAGGAAGAGTCTCTTTGGAAGGCAAACCACAGGTACAAAGAAGTCACACAAAGGGAAAAGGGCAAGAAAAGTGGGAAAACGCTCCTTTAGAAGGAGAACACACTGCCAGTCTGTGCTGCTTCCAGTGGGAAGTGGGAGAGCTGAGCAGAGCCAAGGCAAAGCAGGGCCTGGGAATTTGGACTCCTCACAACAGGCACCCAAAGGCTTTAGACAAAAAAGTCCAAACCCATTTGGGACTCTTGTGCTGGTTCAGGGACACAGAGACATCCCCACAAAGCCAGTGGAGAGTGCTGTACAATGAAGAAAAGCAGCTTCTGCTTCTCTAAAGAGCCCAGGACTCCCTCAAGTCCTGCTTTGGCACCTACCTTGGTGAGAACAACCTCCTCCCACCCTGCCCAGCCATCAGTCTACTGGACTTCCAGCCTTGTTTCTCCCAGGAGACCATAGACAACTCCAGCTTTCCCCTGGAGTGTTTTCTGGAAGGTTCCTGGCAAACAGCTTCTCTCAGCCACAGAGCACAGTGATTCACATGGACCAACAGCAAGCACCAATTCTGAAGAATTTTGCCCATAAATCAAGTATTTAGTTCTCCACTCCAGGTCTATTTTCCTCTACACTAAACACACTGGTTCGACAGAACAATGTTCAGGCAGTTACCAACATTCATAACTAACTGCCAAAGCAACAGAGCTGCTCTTAAGCTCCTCCAACTGGACAGACAGAAGGTAGAGGTTTTCCACCCACTGCTGTAGAAATCCCACTGGACCAGAGCTGCTGAAAGTTAACCCCCAGGAACAACCAGGTCAGCTTTATGCCCCTTAGCATTTGCCTGCCCATACCACTGGCTCTTCCCTGCCTCTCCCACACCCCAGAATCAATTTTGCTCAAATTAGTAACAGCTGTATGGAAGAGGACTGTGTTGGGTTTGGGGCTGTTGGGTTTGTTTCCCCACTCTCTGTCCCTTTACACTCACAAAACCAACAGCTCCACAACTGTGCCTTAGACTCTTCCTGAGGGTGAAGGAAGAGTTGGATATCCATCAGGGAATCTCATCCCTGTCAAAACACTTCAGTTCTTACCTCTGTGCTGGATTCAGACTCTGACTCTGTGCTTGACTCTACTGTGCACTTCTGCTGCAGAGGAGGAAGGGGAAAAATGCCACTCAAAGCAGAAGATATTGCAGCTTTGGGTTGAAGCTGAAGTTCTAGTAGAAACTGCAGGTGCTGAGTTTCTCCAAAGCTTTCCCATCTGAAGTCAGCTTGTCTCTCCAAGTAGCCCACATTTGTGGTGCTTGCTTGGGTTGCAAGACAGGAGGGAAAAATAGATGTTTCCCCCCACACACCCCAAAAACTACTGAGGTAATTTACCCAGAACATGCCTTGCATTTGCTAGGAACAGTTACTCCACCTCTGTAAACTGAAATGACTCACAAAACAACATTTAGTTTACACTGTAGTTTTGTTTCTTCTTTGTGTTTGGTGGGTCTACAGCTCAGAAATGTGACTGCAGGTAAAGGACTAAAACTCCATCCTCATTTTTCCTAAAGCTCTTGCTACAGACCCCTCACAAATTAATACCCCCATATTCCCCAAGGGGTACCATAGAAGGGGAAAAGTTTCCTCCCTCCCTCCCTTTTTGCCTCTGCAGGTGGCACCATTTGAGTTAATTCAACCACACCTGTCCTTCATGCACTCATCTCCAGCCCAGCAATGTGCACCATCAGGCTAATGGCACAGCAACAAACACTGAATTGTATTTCACTATGGAGACACAGAAGCAGCACAGAGGAGTTACCATGTATTTAAGTGCCAGTCTCTCCACGCAGTCCGAGCTCTTCACAGAATCCTCCCTCTGAGCACCTGCTGAAATAGGCAGAGGCTGGGAGAGCACATTAGAGAAAACCTCCTCACAGATAAATTGCCCAGGCATGGCAACTCCCTTTGTGCTAGAAAACTTGGGCAGTCCTTCACAAAGCCTGTGTTGAGTTCTCAATCAAAGGCAGCTTCTGTTTAAAAAGAAGTAAGAAGCAGCCACTCTCTTCTACCAAACAATGACTCGATTCACTGCTCTTTCATGCAGTATGAGGAAAACTAATATAACAAAAAAGAAGCTTATACTCTATGAAGTGATTTTTTTTTCTTTAAGCCATTATAAGTTTTCTGAAGCCTCAAAAAGATATTTGTACTCAATACATCAGACTAGAGAGGGATAAATGCAAAGCTGAGCCCTCTATCTCAGTTCCCCTTGCTAAAATTCAGTCCTCATACACTCACCCCCCACCAGGGCCCTGTCACAGAGGTGTCCCTTGCTCCCATACCCTCCATGGGTTGTCCAGCCCTGTGCCTCTTCCTCCTCCTCTGCCTCTTCTCAGCTGAAGCCATCCTGGCCCCAGCACCTCCACCCTCCTCCAGGTTTATGGGCTGAGCCCTGGTTGCCCCCACCTCCTCCCCACCCTCACACATGCTCTGCTCAGCCTCCTCCACCTGGAGAACTGCTCCTTCACAGGAGATGGAAAGGACGCAAGGAAAATCAGTGTGAAGTCCCCCTGTGAAAGAAAGCACTTGGTGCCACTGCTAGAGGTTCTAGGCTGCTCCTCAGCAGAGCTGACTGCACAGAGAGCTGCAGGAGGAATGTGCACACACC
>NW_008680063.1:0-12781 GCF_000695815.1 Acanthisitta chloris | reverse complement strand
GTGCACAAACCAGCACAGCACTGTGAGACCTCTAGTTAGAGAGACCTTGACAAGCTGAGGAATGGGCCAGGTAGTACAACAGAATGTAGTGCAAGGTCCTACATCTGGGCCATGGCAATCCCAGGCACAGCTACAGGTTGGGTGGGGAAATAATTGAGAGCAGCAGAAGAGGAAGACTTGAAGGTGATGAGGGATGAGAAACTCCCCATGAGCTGCAGTGTGAGCTCAGCCCAGAGACCAACCCAGGCCTGGGCTGAGCCACAGGAGTGTGGGCAGCAGGTCAAAGGAGGTGATTCTGCCCCTCTGCTCTGCCCAGAACCACCTGGAATACTGAACACAGTTCTGGTGCCCTCAAGGTAAGAAGGACATGGAACTGTTACAGCAAGGCCAGAGGAGGCCACGAAGTTGCTAAGAGCACTGGAGCATCTCCCCTGTGAGGACAGGCTGAGGGAGTTGGGGTTGTTCAGCCTGGAGAAGAGAAGGTTGTGTGGAGACCTCAGAGCAACTTCCAGGAGCTGAAGGGGCTCCAGGGAAGCTGCAGAGGGATCTGTGTTAGGAGCTGCAGGGACAGGACAAGGGGCAGTGGGGACAAATTGAAAGAGGGAAATTTAGGTTAGATCTTAGGCAGAAGTTTTCCCTGTAGGGTAAAAGAGTGGTCAGAGATGTCTCTCTCCACCCTCACTCAATTAGTTTCTGTTTTACTCACACAACCCTCAGGCTGACAGAAGACAGACAAAGGCAAACCCAACTCTCCCCTCCAGAGGCAGCCAAAGGATTCCCAGAGGTTTCTTCCTGCCCTTTGCTAGAGCAGGTACTTCCCACATGTCAGAGGGACAGTCCTGTCTGGACACACAAAGCTTTCCAAGTATCCCTCAAACACTTACAGTCCATCACATGTGATTTGGGTACTGCCACCCTGACCTGCCACCACTCACTGAGAAATGAAACAATTTACTGGTTTTAAATACCAGGAATAGTACTTTTTTCAATTTCTGGAGAGCTATGAATCAGGTCCATTTTCCACAAAAAGCAGATCTGATTTGACCCTTTGAAGGCCACATCTCCATTTCCTTTCTTGGCATCCCTTTAATAGGAAATGAAGAATCATTTTTACTTTTTCCAAATCAAATTCCTCTTCCTCCCAATGTTTCCTCCCTAGCTGGATTTCTTGCATCTTTCTGCACAATGCAGAAGGTGCTACTGGTTTCCTTTGATTTTAAAAGGAGTATAAAACCCTCAGTAAACCAAACATCTCACTCCGAAGGCAGCAGTGGGTTGTCACTCTGAAAAGGCACCAAGGAACAAGTCCCAGTGGAGGTGACAGTGACAGCAGCTGCACCAAGAGCAGCTCACAAACACCTTCCACCCCACTGCTGCCTCCAGCTGAGCTAGACTCTGTTGTTTACATCTCTTTTCTTCTCAGACACCTCCTTTTCCAGCCCCTTACCTTCTCTTCCCAGGACTATTTGATGGTTATTTCCCCTCTTCAGATGCTTCACCATTTTCAAAACTGAACAGAGCTGCCAAAAGTCTCATACATTCCCCAGGGTCTCCCACCACTGAGGTGGGAACTAAGGAGTGCTGTGTTAGTGTCTGCAGTTCCAGCTGAGCTGAATGAGCACAAACAACCATCATCCTTCATCCAAACACATGGCTGGGGGTCATTAGTCCCACAGTAGCCTGCCCAAAATTAGTTACTGATTAGTTACAGGCAACAGCTGTTAGCAACAAAGTCTTGGGCTCCAGAGGGTGGTTGGTCTGTGAGGGTTTACAGCTGAAACCTGTGAGAGCACGCCAAGGTCTTCACCCATTTCAGCAGGGACTGGGCAGCAGAATTACAGTCAAACATCAGATTTCCAAGAAAGATTTTGGGTTTCCACTTTCCAGAGCACACAGGCAATGCCATAGCTGAGCCAGGACAGCTCCCAGCTGTACCCAGTGGGTGCAGAATGAACGAGAGGTTTGGTCAGAGGGTCACAGAGGTGCAGCAATGTTCACTTGAGCCTTTCATTGCAATCATTCACCACTGCAAAGTGCTCTGGCTCTCCTTGTCACTCCTGGAAAGTGCCCTTGGTCTACACAGACCTAGTGCCAGACCCAGGTAGCTCTAATTTCCCGAGTCTAGGTTTTCTGGCCACCTGAGAACTTGTCTTCCCAACCCCATCAACTAGCCCTTGAGATCTAAGAGAGGCAGCAACAATTGGAACAGTGAGATGGATGATATCATCCTTGGTCATCTAAAATTGGCAAGGCCTTTAGTTGTGGCTGCCTAGAATCAGCATGGATCTACCAGAGGATGCCATGAAGCTCTACCTATAACAATGATTTTGAAGGTTTAATTCCACTACCAACTTCAACCCCTTCATAGAGGAAACTCAGGATAACTTCAGAAATTTCGTATTATGTTAATGACAGGACCAAGTACTGTGGATGTGATTATTATTACCATAGCTACTTAAGGGTACATGAAGGTTTTCTCCCTTTATTTTTCACCAGTGCATTCTAGACCTGGGAATGTTTGCTCTTTGCTCACTGTCTGCTCTGCTAGTGGAGCAGCTGTAAAACTACTCCAGAATCCCACAGATCCTGAAGGCTCAGTCTCCATGGGTGAAGGGCATTCCAGCACCCAGGGCTCTGCACTAAACCTGGTTTTCTGAGACAGTTCATCTGATGCCTCTGATGGAAAAACAGCTGTTTCCTCACTGGCAATTTCCATTGCTGCTGGAAAATCATTGCCCGTTTCCATGCAAAGGTCACTGTGGGACTCTGGCAGGACAGAGCTTACAGGTGCAAGAGGAAGTTGTGAAGAAGCTTCTGAATAGCTGACATCTCCCAAATCTCTTGCCTTTGGCTTGATGTGCATCCGTAGAGGTTTCACTCTTCTCTGGCGCTTGCGGCGAGTGACGCCGACGCTGCACCCTGAGTCTTCTGAGTAGCTATGGTAAGTATCTGGAATCTGACACAAAATAACTCCAGATGAGTGAGGAGAGGTCTGTGCTGCCAGGCTCCATCTCCCACCAACGGAATCCTTGAGAAGTGGCTGGGTGGGAGGTTTCTGGCAGACTTCCAGCACACAGACCTGTCTCCCAGAGTGAAGCAGAAAGGCTTGGAGGGTGTTTTAGCAAGTAGAGCACAACCCTGTTGCTCTGTGTAGGAGAGACTGTCACCATTGTCACTTCATAAATCACTCTACACATAGAATCATCGAATTTTTAAGGGTTAGAATGGACCTTACAGATCATCCAGCCCCAACCTCCTGCCCTGGGCAGGGACACCTCCCACCAGAGCAGGTTGCTCAAGGCTCAGCCAACCTGGCTGTGAACACTGCCAGGGTTGGGGCAGCCACAGCCTCCCTGGGCAACCTGGGACAGTGTACTTCATAAATCACTCTACACATAGAATCATCGAATTTTTAAGGGTTAGAATGGACCTTACAGATCATCCAGCCCCAACCTCCTGCCCTGGGCAGGGACACCTCCCACCAGAGCAGGTTGCTCAAGGCTCAGCCAACCTGGCTGTGAACACTGCCAGGGTTGGGGCAGCCACAGCCTCCCTGGGCAACCTGGGACAGTGTCTCACAGGAAAAATGTCTTCCTAATATCTAACCTAAATTTCCCCAGTTTGTACTGTACCCACTGCCCCTCGTCCTGTCACTGCAGCTCCTAACAAAGAACCTAAACAAAGATCATCTTGTTTAATTTTTACTTTGCCACAGAAGCCTGTCAACAGCTTTTTTTAATACTGCTTCAGGAAAAACTAGTGGGACAGTACATGAAAAGGCCTCGCTGCAGGAAAAAAAATGTTTTTTCTTTTGTTCTGGACTGTGTTTATTTTTCCTAATACAGAAAGGCAACTCAACAATATCATTTACAACCAGTCATAAATAGGTAAGAAAAAAAAAGCATAGTGCAATATGCTTGGAAGCTATACCTGTGCATTTAAAAGCCCCTAATGATGAAAAGCTTGGCTAATGGTTTTAACTGGAAGAAGCCTATGCAGTGAGTAGCTAAACACTTTCTGCCCTGCACCCTCCTCTTGTCCATCACAACAGCACCTTGGTAGAAAAGAACGCACGTCGCCGCCTCCTCTTCACACTCCTGCTGGCAAGGGCTCTGAATGCTGCTCTGATACATCGTCTCCTGCTTGGGCCAGCCATGCTTGGGGTGCATTTGTTCACCAGGTCTTCCTGACTTAAAAAAAAATTATGTTTTATACAATTTACTACAAGAAAATGTTTCTCTGAAATGCCTTTTCATTGGCTAGTATGAGTTACTCAGATGCTTCCTAGGTAAAGTTGAAAACGAACTGGAATGGAATCACAGAGCCATCAAGGTTGGAGGAGACCTCTAAGATCATCCAGTCCAACCATTAACCTGTCACTGCTGGAACCCCTAAACCAGATCCTCCAGCACCAGATCCAGATGCCTCTGAAACACCTCCAGGGATGGTGACTCCACCACCTGCCTGGGCAATATCCCAGTGCCTCAACACCCTAACAGTGAAGAAAGTTTTCCTGAAATCTAATCTGACTTCAAACCAGAGCAGTATGTAATGAAAACACACAGATCCGATGTTCAGGTCTCTCTTTCTTTGGGACACTCTCACTACTAAGCAGTGATAAAAGGTTATCTATGCACAGGCAGAAGGACACCTGAAATGATCTACTGCCAAGGCTTCTACTGTCAAATTAAGACCTCCAAATACAAATTAAGGACATGATAGAACGAACAGTTCATAGTTATCAGTAAATGGAGGCAAAAACACCTGAATAAAATTCTTCATTGGCAAGACAGAGGATTGGCCATGAATGCTGTGATGTTCATGTGGAATACCAACAGCACATTCTAGATGCATTTTTGTTTCATGAAGACATCCAGTTCCCTCCTACATTCCCCACAGCACAGAATTTACACATGTAATTTTTTTCTGCTCCTTCCCTGGTTATTTTTGGAACCCCATCTGGTTCAATTGACTGTTGCAGTTTCCAGGACAATGAAAGCCATTTTCACTTGATGCTGCTATCCAAAATTCAGCACACAGTGGTGGGAGCCTTTTGCTAGAGCAACAAGAGCACCAGCACTGCAGCTCCTAAGGCTCAAAAATCCAAAACCCCTATGGAGCAAGGAGGTTCCTTGCAGAGAAAGCAGAATCAAGGAATCCTGAATTCAGTACCCAAGCTATGCCAAGTGTTGGAATCACATATTCGGAGTGGTTGGCTCCACTGTCCTACAGCTCAAATAGGGAGTAACTGTTTAATACCAGTACCTAACCCTTTGCTGGACTTTGTTGTGTGTTTCTGCTTAGCAGAAATGATCTGGTGAGCCCCACACAGCACTGGCTGTACCACGAGCTCCTCTGTAGGATTCAAGAGCCCTGAAGTGATTCTTAGGGCACCCAGTCCTGCCTGAATTCACTGTGATGCCCTGCAACACTTCCACCTACCATCAAGAGTAGAAAATGTGAGAAACAAAGACTGAACTGCTACAAGTAGCTGAGCAAAACAACTTTTGGGAGTCATAGTATCATCAGGTTTGGACACCTCTAAGCTCACCAAGTCCAACCATTAAGCTGTCACTGCTGTAATGGTGTCCTTACTTCCTAAATGTGTGTTCAGACAAGAGATGGCAAATGAAAGGAGCTCTGCACTCTGTGGCAAAGCCAAACCCATTGTCATCATGTCCTTTGTGCAACATCTACACTGACTGCTCAGTGTGACATGAAACTACTCAAAACACAATGTTCTCAGGGCAAGAAATCCCAGAGATAATCTGCAAGTTTCAACTGAATTCTTCAACAGGTAAATTAAGTTTTCAAGGGAGGTAAAGATCTGAGTCAAAGACTTCAGCTGTAACTTCACTGATTGACCAGTATTTAGCATCTTTTGGCACTGTAAATTTTCAAACCCAATGTACTAACTGGAAGATATTTTCCATGTTTTACATTCTAAAAGCTCTTGTAAAATAGATTCTAGTCACAGGTCACACATGCCTAGTTAGTTTTGCAACTACTACTAAATGAGGTTGTTTGCCAGTTGAGGCCTTGAAGGAATTACCTAAACCAAAGTGAGATCAGCCCTCCTGATGCTTTTGACATTTGAGCGCATCACCTACCTAGATGGAAGCATTTCCCCCTATCATTGTTCTTAACCATCCATGCAACCAAACTGCTAAGTCAACAGCTGGACACAGGTTTGTTCACTGTGCAGCTCCATTTGCTGCCTCTGTTTTGATGTCATAATCGTGACTATGGCAACAGTGGGCATGTGCTACCATGGCAGGAGGTGGTAATGGAACACATGAAGGACATCTCACCTTGACTGTGCTGTGTAGAACTGAACAAACAGCTCCTGACTAGGCCCAGAGATGCTCGTGTTCAAGCAGGGCTCACACAGGCCCCAGGCAGAGATGGAAAGGAGCCGTATCTCCTGCCTCACTGCCCAAGGAAACAGGTCCAATGTTCTGGCAGTGCATTTGACTTTCACTGACATGGGGAGCATCAAGCTCTTCTGCAGACTTTGATACCCATGTGATTTTGGACATTTCATGTAATTAGGTTTTATTTAACCTGGAGAAGAGGCTCAAGGCTGACCTCATGGCTCTCTCCAACTCCCTCACAGGCCTTGGTGGCACTGCCAAACACACACCATTATAGACTCAGGATCCAAAGCATGAGTGCTAGGCAGGGCAGGTTTTGTTTTCACTGTGAACAGACAAGTCAAGGACACGACTCAATTCTTAACACTTTTATTCTTACAGTTCTAGGATGGAACTGTACATGCAGAGTTGCATAAGTCACAATAGAGATTTACAGTGGATTCTATTCTATGGTAGAGTGCAATCCAGAATCCTTAAACAGTATAAAAAACAACTTTAAACATCAAGACCTTGTTAGGAGCATAAGGGTTAAAGCTTCCCCAAAGAATTTCAGCTCTCCTAGATACCTAGTTACTAGGTACTGTATGATAGACAGTTGAAGAGCTGTAGGACACTAAACAAACTGCAACATCCTGATGTCATCCCATCTTCAGTCACCTCTTTCCCACATTTCTGGCAATTAAGAATAAGTCAAAAACCCTGCCACCTGCAACCAGCTAATCCAGACAGAAATAACTACTCCTTACTTGCCTGTTTAGGGTTGTACAGTGTTAAAGAAAATATTCCCTCAATGGCATTTGTATCTCACATCAGCTGAAAAAGCAATGTAACAAAAATAAAGGTATAACATCTTTGAAAATAAATATAAAGAGGGAATGCAGACAAAGTGTCAAAGATTTTTTTTTTGGCAGGTAACATTCATAATATACAAAATATAACTTATTCATATTAGCCAAGGAAACATTCATAAGTTCCTGTAAACTGGTTTAATCCACCTCCTCCATGCGTGATGTGTCATCATCTCCTTCAAGGGGGGGCATCTCCTCAGTGACAGCAGGACTAGCTTCCTCTGCAGCAGTGTCATCTTCATCAATGCCTGTGCAGGGAACACAGAGACCATCAACACACAACTCACACCTTGTCTCTACGTTTCAATGCCTAAGGGTTTCCCCCTTGCCCACACCAAGGTGATCTCTGGACACCACCAAGGGAGTGTGACCACACCAGAGTCCACTGGAGCCAGGACAGAGGTGCCACTTACCCAGACCCAGTTTGATCATTCTATAGATGCGGTTGGCATGTGTCTGAGGGTCTTCTAAGCTGAAGCCAGAGGACAGGAGTGCTGTCTCATACAGCAAGATGACAAGATCCTTCACAGACTTGTCATTCTTATCAGCCTCTGCTTTCTGCCTCAGTGTTTCGATGATGGAATGGTCAGGATTGATCTCCAGGTGTTTCTTTGCTGCCATGTAGCCCATTGTGGAGTTGTCCCTTAGTGCCTGAGCTTTCATGATCCTCTCCATGTTGGCAGTCCAGCCATATGTACTTGTGACAATGCAGCATGGAGAGGTGACTAAACGATTGGACACAACAACCTGCAACAGGACACAAAACAGGAGTTTGGTATCTAAGTATTTCCACACCTGCACTTGAATCTTCTCACTGATTTAACCAAGGTTTAAGTTCAGAATGCTTGCTACATGTCAAGGAAAAGACCCAAGACATGTGGGATAGATCTGATTTTCAATACCACCCGAACAACTTCACCAGAAAATCAAACTAAGACACTTCTACTGTATCTACACTTAGACACAGTATCTATAATCTATACAGCTGCTTGCAGAGCAATTGCTGCCTTCTTCTGAAAATACAGTATTTTTCTCTGAGCACTGTCTCAACAAATTCATTTGAGACCATCAAACCTGTTGCAACAACCCTAGTCCTACACTTACCTTTTCTACTTTCTTCTCGAGGATATCTTTCATTATTTTGCAAAGATTTTCAAACTTTGCTTTCTTCTCCTCCTGTTTCTTTTTCTCTTCCTCATCTTCTGGAAGCTCCAAACCCTCCTTTGTTACAGAAACCAGGATCTTGCCTTCGAATTCCTTCAGCTGCTGCACACAGTACTCATCAATAGGCTCAATCATGTAGATCACCTCCAGGCCATGTTTGCGCAGACGCTCCACAAAAGCAGAGTTGGCCACCTGATCCTTTGTTTCACCTGCAGGGAACAAGAACACTCAGTTCTGATTTGACCTTCAGGACTTGTGGAGCAGCTTGTTTGTTTTTTGAAGAGCCTATGCAGTATCTGTGGTGCCATGAAACTCACACCCCAGCTGGTTAATGCACTTCACTTGTTTCCAAGTGAATTTGCATCTCCTGGAACACCAGGGTAAGGAATGTTTCCCATTCCTGCCAAGCAAGGAAACTGGGAAGCCCTGTAACAGGATCTGTAAATCCCCCAACTGCTAACCTTATGTACCCCCATTTACAGACCAACAGTTCCCAACTCACCAGTGATGTAGTAGACATGTTTCTGGTTCTCCTTCATCCGAGTGCAGTAATCTTTCAGAGAAACCATCTCATCACCAGATGCAGATGTGTAATACCTCAGCAGCTCTGAGAGCTTCTTGCGGTTCTGGGAGTCCTCATGGATGCCAAGCTACAAAGGTGAAGGAAAAAAACACATTACTGAAAGATTCCTTCAGGTAAACACTAACCATGGTAGTTCAACACTTCGGGTTTAATAATCTGTGGCTGTTAGTACTGGCGTGTTATTAAGCAAAAGACTACAAACCTTGATGTTCTTGGAGAACTGCTCATAAAACTTCTTGTAGTTCTCCTTGTCTTCAGCCAGCTCAGTGAAAAGTTCTAAGCACTTCTTGACCAGGTTCTTCCTGATCACCTTCAGGATCTTGCTCTGCTGCAGCATCTCACGAGAGATGTTCAGAGGCAAATCCTCAGAGTCTACCACACCTCTCATGAAATCTGGAAATGACAGAATTGCCTTGGTCAGCCACAAACACCACCAGGCACCACCTGAGTTACTATGTCCTTTGTTTCTGCAGAGTTCTAGGTAACACCAACTAAGCAGTGCTTTCAACTGCTCAGATACTTCCTCATCAGCACTGAGAGTCAAGTCTTTCCTCCCTCCCAGTTTTCTGTTAGTAACAGCTAAGCAACTTTTTAGGGACTCTACTCACTCAGGTATTCGGGGATCAGCTCCTCGCAGTTGTCCATGATGAAAACTCTGCGTACGTACAGCTTGATGTTGTTCTTCTTCTTCCTGTTCTCAAACAGATCGAAGGGTGCACGACGCGGGACGAAGAGCAGAGCCCTGAATTCCAACTGCCCTTCCACAGAGAAGTGCTGTGAGAAAGCAAGAGGATAGTTTTAGTCAACTTGCGTGGCTCCCACTGGAACAACCATTAAACAGCTTTTCAAGTGCTGAACACAATGACCACCAGAAATTTCAGCAAGTCACAGCAGTCAAGACGCTGGTCAGAACAATCCCTTTCTTCAGACAGATCTGTGTGCAGTTACCAGGCCAGTAAACCAGTTCAGGAAACATTCACTTGCCTGTATTAGATACTGAGATTTAGGATGTGAATGTTTTCTTGCAACACTTCCCACTACAGGCACCCAATTTCACCCATTCCATTTAGCTCCAAGGCCCTCTCAACACTGAGCTACAAACCCGAGTAACTCAATTTACATTTATCTGTAACCTACTTTGAATTTTTTCCACTGGTCATAGTACCAACTAAGCAATGAACTGGGTAAGGCATCTGTACTTGTTGACTGCAGATTTGATTACAATCAAGTGCTCAGTTTGCAGTTTTAGTGATGTATATTAGTTTATATATCCACAAATACAGCAACTGTATTTGTGCCTGAAGACCTAAACTTACTTTGACAGCCAGATGGTCTTCCCAGTCATTAGTGAGACTCTTGTAGAACTCCCCATATTCCTCATTGGTTATGTCATCGGGGTTCCTGGTCCAAATGGGCTTGGTCTTGTTGAGTTCTTCCTGATCAATGTACTTCTCCTTGATCTTCTTTTTCTTCTTCTTATCTCCATCCTTCTTCTCTTCTTCTTCATCAGAACCAACATCCTCAATCTCTGGTTTATCTTCTGTCTTTTCCTCCTTCTCTTCTTTTTCCTCTTCCTTTTCCTCAGCCTCATCATCACTCACCTCCTTATCACGTTCCTTCTCCACCTACAGAACAGATCAATAGTTGAACTGAGAAAGCTGCCAAGTGTTCTGATTAACAACGCTGTGATAACCTTTGGTCTCACAAAGATATGAACTACATGCTGTCAAGCTTTCCTCACAGACTCAACAAGGACTTGTGCCGACTCAAGGAGAATTTTATTTCCTTGTGGATGTGGTACTTCTACTTCATTATGCTGAATTGCTCCTAAGAGTACACCAAAATGTACTGAATTGTTTGGAGACACTGACTTGAAATAACTAGTACATTTTCACCTAGTCTTGTTAAATAATTCGTAATTTACAGAACTACATTTATTTCCTCCATGGAACACCTGTAAGAGCTGTAACTACCAAACCACACACTGACTGCTCCTTATTACATGACAAATTCATGTGTGTTAAGGTGCTGTATTTAGCTGGAATTGCAGAAAAGGTACATACGAAGAGGGTAATGGGGTAGCCAATGAACTGAGAATGCTTCTTCACGATCTCCTTGATTCTCCTCTCTTCCAGGTACTCAGTCTGATCCTCTTTAAGATGCAGGATGACTTTTGTTCCACGGCCCAGAGGTTCTCCTAGAAGGAAGAGAACAAGTTTTACTTTGCTGCAGCAGAGCAGACTTTAACACACACATCCTTTAAGAAGGCAGTGCTGTTATCAATGACTGCTTCACCACTGGGAGATACAAACTTCTGTGTACAGAAACAGCCCCAGCAACACCTTCTCTAGCTTACTACACCCAGTATGTGTTTCAAGTAAACTGAAAAGAGATATTATCTTTACTGAGAGATTTCCACATGTAAATTTGGAAAGCTTAAGCCTTTATACAACACTTGGGTGTTCCCTTATCAAAGGGCAAGGAAAGGGCTCAAGTCAACTAGTACTGCTGCTTTTGTCCTTTGTCATGCACACAACAGGTGCCAAGGCTACACACCTTTACAAGGTGTAGCTGAGCAGAAACAATACTCACCATTGTCAAGCCTGACAGTGAAGGATCCTCCAGCTGATGACTCCCAAGCATACTGCTCATCGTCGTTGTGCTTGGTGATCACAGTTACCTTCTCAGCCACCAGGTAAGCAGAATAGAAGCCAACACCAAACTGACCAATCATGGAGATATCAGCACCTGCCTGCAGGGCTTCCATGAAAGCCTTGGTGCCAGACTTGGCAATAGTACCAAGGTTGTTGACCAGGTCAGCTTTGGTCATCCCAATGCCAGTATCCACAATGGTCAGGGTGCGATCATGTTTGTTGGGAATCAGGTTGATTTTCAGGTCTTTGCCAGAATCCAGCTTGCTTGGGTCAGTCAAGCTCTCATACCTGATCTTGTCCAGAGCCTGTAAAAGACATAAGCAAGTTTAGCATTCCTAAAAAAGAACGGTATTATCATCATGAGCCAGGTAAGAGTTAAGATACTTACATCTGAAGAATTGGAAATCAGCTCCCGGAGAAAGATTTCCTTATTGGAGTAAAATGTGTTGATGATCAAAGACATCAACTGAGCAATCTCAGCCTGGAAGGCAAAGGTCTCCACCTCCTCCTCCATTGGTTGGTCTTGAGTGTGCACAGCTTCCGGCATCTGTCGGGAGAGAGAGAGCTGAAATCCCATCCGGAAACAGCTTAGCGCACACATCCCCAGGCAGGCACTGACAAAGGCATGCGGAGATAACCACGTGGCTGCAGCACCGCCGGAACACACGCACATAAACCCCTCCCCGGATCGCATTTCCAGCCAGTAACTATCAGCAATGCTAAGGAATGCAGATCATAGAATCAACCGGGTTGGAAGAGACTTCAAGGACCATAGAATCCAACACTACTGTGGTTAATAAACCATGGCACTAAGTGCCACATCCAGTCTCAAATGTGAGATTTGAGACTGCTTCCCGTTATGAGAACGCTTCCTTTACATTCACTGCAATTTGCACCACTTAAGATATCAACTTTTCCTCTCTCCTCTACTCATTTACAAGTTAATGTAGGACCTTTCTTATCGCACCAAGTACATATTATTCCTCACCATTAAATCCCTTTTGGGGCACTTTTCCCACACCTCCGATTTTGCTTTTACAAGTATTACTTCCAACAGAACACACTATACAGAACTATGATTTATGCACCAGCACGAACGATTTTATGCCCTATACGGGCTGTTATACCTTGGCATCTGCCTAGGTGGGAGCCGGGAAG
>NW_008680062.1:369-623 GCF_000695815.1 Acanthisitta chloris | reverse complement strand
GGACTTGGTGGCCTCTGGTCTTCAGCAGTGGCACCTGGCAAGGAAAGCATTAACGTCAGAGCCCTGTGCAAAATTTGAGAGACAGAACACCAACGCCCAAAATGGTGGCCAGGTGGTCGAGGGGTTCTGCTGTCTTGCTCATACTCAGATTTTGTACGAGATTTTTGGGTGGTTTTACCCAAGACTGCCTGCCCCACACGGCCATGGGGTTGCTGTCACCCCTGAGGTGGGTGGTGTTTCAGTGCCCTGCATGC
>NW_008680062.1:0-276 GCF_000695815.1 Acanthisitta chloris | reverse complement strand
TTTGCCACCCTCCTGTGTTCAGCTCTGCTTTCTGCCAAGTAAGAGGATTTTTGTCGCGGTGACGTTCAGCCGAGGAGCCTGAAGCGAGAGGCAGGTGTCCCCGTGGGTGACAGATGGGGAATAGTCAGAGCTGGGTGTCACCAGCCCAGCACCGGCAGCTGATGCCAGCGCTCTGCCTGAGGCCATGGGTGGGAGGAGGAGGAGGGGGGCACAGAGCCAAGGATGGGTGCCCGAAGGCAGCTGTCACCGGGGACAAAGGCAGCGGGGGCGGGGGGA
>NW_008680061.1:0-363 GCF_000695815.1 Acanthisitta chloris | reverse complement strand
TGGGGGTCCCTGACCCATTCCAGAGGGCTTTGAGGGTCTCTGACATTCTCCAGGAGGATTTGGAGGTCCCTGACCCATTCCAGAGGGATTTGGGGGTCTCTGACCTTCTCCAGGAGGATTTGCAGGTCCTTGACCCATTCCAGAGGGATTTGGAGGTCTCTGACTTTCTCCAAGAGGATTTGGAGGTCTCTGACCCATTCCAGAGGGATTTGGGGGTCTCTGACCTTCTCCAGGAGGATTCGGAGGTCCCTGACCCATTCCAGAGGGATTTGGCGGTCTATGACCTTCTCCAGAGGGATTTGGGGGACTCTGACCATTCCAGAGGGATATGGGGGACTCTGACCTTCTCCAAGAGGATTTGGA
>NW_008680060.1:0-19239 GCF_000695815.1 Acanthisitta chloris | reverse complement strand
CCATGTGCCCGGTAAGGTCAGTTCTCCCCACGGTACCAAACAGGGACTGCAGCCTGCCCCGAGCGCAGCGCTGTGCCAGCCCAGCAGAGCCTCTGCATACACACCCTGCACGCTCCAGCAGCCCGGCTTTGGCAGCAGCATCACCCACAAGGCACAGAAACCCGCACGCAGCAAGTGAGGATAACTGGGGGATTAACAAAACCCTTCCACTGGCCAAAACGTGAATATTAATGCAAAAGGGACAGAGAGAAGCAGGAATTGTGTTTCTTTCCCTCTCACCCATGCAGTGTTACACCATGTGGATATTGTGCACCCAATTGCTATGTCCTACCTTTAAAGCTGTGGTTTTCTAACTTAAACAGGTACAGGTTCTGAGCAGCCTCAGAACAGAGCTACCACATCCCCTAGAAGGAAAGAAAGGCCACCCCATAACACTTTAAAACACTTTGACCTTTATCTCCTCATTCACTGCTTCATTATTACTCTCTGCTTCATGTTTTTAAGATGCTAGTTATGAGCAGAAAACTAAAGCTTTTTAATTACATGTAGGCAGTTTTAGAGACTCTAAGAGACCCAGATGACTTATATTTGCCTGTTAAAGCTGTTCTCTCCAGCCACATGCCCCTCTTTTCTGATCGTTATCTCTGGACAGGAGCATCACTTGTGAGAGAGCTCCTGAAGCATCACCAATTCTAGCTCAGCACAGGAACGTGAAGCAGCTCTGCTTCTGGCTCACCTTAATGCACCAAACTAAAAGCTGCAGAAAATAAATTAGCCAAGGCTCCTGCCTTAGAGATGCAGCAAGACCAGAGAAGAGCTGCAGTACTCACTACCCAGTTCTGATCTGCCAGAACAGAATGACAGTTATGAATTTTAACTGCTCAGTAAACACAAACTGATTACCCAATAATTTACCTTCAATACATACCACAGGGGATTGTGTTATAACAGCTTAGGCATGAAGAAAGGATAAAAGATGAAGATGCTCACTTTGTCTCTCTCACATTCAATCAAATCTTAGGCTTTGAACACTAAGAATGAACTGCCCAATAAAATTCAAGAGAAGGCAAATAATGTCTCAGTTCAAAAATAATTACAGGTGGTTTCTTTCCCCCCACTGTTATAAATACTTGCCAGCATGTCCTATACCTACAGCTGTATTTCAAGGTCACTGTCACTCAAGGTATATTGAAGACACAAACCAGACAATGTTAACCTAGTGCCTAAACTGATCATGCAAAGACATTTTCTGTTCTGTAAGAAGAAAAATATCAGTTTGGACAATGAAGAACAAGCTCAATCCAGCCAGCAGAGTTCTCCCAGAGGGAACAGGGCTGAGCTTTTAGGCAGCACAGGGCTACCTTGAGTCTGCTTTCTCAGGATACCTTTGCAGCCTGACCCGTTCCAACACAAACACACTGACATATAGACAGGAAGAACCAGTTGGGAGCAGCACTGTTATGGTCATCTCTGGTGACACCTTGGAGAACAGACGATGGCAGTTTTCATCCAGAAAGCAAAGGTGGAACAAGGCATTTTAAGAGGAAACTCGTTGAGCACTGCAGGTCTACCTACTATCACCCAGCCACAAGCATCTATTAACATTCACCTTCATTTCAAACTCTACTTATGTACACAAACACAAGTATAAATGATATGAATTTTTGTAAGATTTTGTTCTGCCTGTCACTCACCGTTGTGTTGCTGAACAGATGTATTCTTAGGATCAGGTATCAAAGATCACCTAGTACACTGGAGTAATCAAACTTAATTATTAATCTGTGCATCCAGGATTTCTGGAACCAGGCCAATCACTATCACTGTTTCAGTCTGAAGTTCAGTACCTGATGGCCAACACGTGCACAGTGAAAACTCATATCTGAGTGTTGCTGTGGTGCCATTTATGTCAGCTCATATCATCTCCACTTACTGATCTACACACAGTTTTGTCACACTTACATACACCAAGTCTTACAGACATTTTTCCTATCAAACCAAGTGAGGTATAAAAGCATAAATAGCATAAGAACACTAATACCATGAAATTAGGTAGTATAACCTATCAACAGGCTTCTTCGAGCATAAGCAGTGTTCATCTGTTCTCCCTTCTTTCCTGCTTAAACCATGCTGGTTAGAAGCTGCAGATGTTACTTCCAAGACAGAGAGCACTGTTTTTTACATCTAGTGTACCATTACTCAAAAGCCAAATACTTCCTGCAACCACAGAAGACTCATTTTGTTGAATTCATGACCAGTAGTTTCCTCTCACCACCACATCAAGCGACTTCCAGTGACTTGCACCAACCAAAAACAGCAACCACCAGATCCCGTTTGAAATTCACTGCCTAAGAAGTGTCACTAATCACATGAGGTCAACCAGAAACCACAGAAATTACTGTAAAACTCAGCAAACCTTACTTCTGGCAGAGGGCTGGCCGGTTTGGTTAGGATTCCTCCCACATAGACCACGTTGGGTAGCGTAGGTCTCGGAAACTCCAGTGCTACATCAGTACAAAGCATCCACAGGCTGGATCCATGAACCAAGTCATACATGGACCGTTCTGGAAGAACTTTGTGTTTCTGCATTATCCTTTCGTATTTTGGCAGAACCAAAAAACTGACTCCAAATCTTGAAATAAGATAAACAACAGTATTTTTAATCCTCTCAAACAGGTTCATGTGGTCTGTGAGCAGCGAGTTAAACTCTGGGACGTAGGACAGGGGAGCAGGAGCACCCACTTCTGCTGGATACCAGAGGCCAGTGGAAAAGACGGCGTATTTAACCCCTAAAAGATGAGCTATAACAAATCCACACATCTCATTGGGATCTACCAGGAGGAGGTCAAATTTTTCCTGTTTCAGGGCACGCATGAGGTTCCGGTTGCCAACAATCATGTCGCAGTTCTTGGAATAGTGGTCCAAGATATCAAACAGTTCAAGGGCTGTCAGTCTCCCCGAGAAGATACTCCTCATCTTGGACTGCAGGAAATCATCCGAGGTGCTGCTGTTAAAGATCCCTGGGTAGCGCTGAAGTCTATAGTGATTAGATGGAGGAATCTCTCTGCCCTCAGAGAGGAGAAACACTGTCTGGTGACCTTGGTCATGCAAGGCTGAGGCCAGAGTCTTGAAAATATAAAGATGGCTTTCAAACATAATTGGCGGCACGACGACGATTTTGGCAGCCCTTGCTATCCCGACAGCGCTCCACAGGAGAATGAGAGCTGGAGCGTACGGCTTCATAGCTGAAAGGAGAAACAAAGCATTACATCAAAGGACAACAGGTTTGGAAGCTACCTGGGAATTTAAAACAAGCTGTTATTATGTGGGCTTCCCATGAAATCTCATCACACCTCCCTATTCTGAAGTCACGTGTGCAGCGGCCACAGGGAACACGAGAGCCACTTGACTTCAGAGCACATTTGGCAGTGCTCTGTTTCCAGTGAGATCCACCTCTTCCACACCCCTCCCTTCCCATCTGGCATTAAGGGTATAGACTTCTTCCAACACAGATACTGATATGGCACCTGCATTAAACAGCAGGAAAAACAACTGAGACAGTGATGCTGGTATGACCCACACAGACACCACGTGCAGCGCTTCCAAATTTTATATGCCATCCAACAGCACAGATCTTCACATCAGCACTGAAAGCTAAATCCTGCTACAGTTAAGACTGTCCTTAAAAGCACAACTGTGTCATTGTCATTATAATTTATTAAGTGATTAAGAAAGATACTGAGTTCAAAGACCCAAAAGGTCCCGTATTTATTCACATACCAGACCCAAAGGAAGCACTGGTGATTTTCTGTGCACTGGATATGAGATGACTTATTATAAATACAATTCAGTCTTAGTAAGTCAACTGGAACATCTACTACCTCCATTTCATACATACTTCACACTACTCATATAGGAGCATACAAAGTGGTGTCTTTTAGTTGCCCACAGGTTTCAATTTGCCCCCCAAGTTTTAACTCTCTATTCCGATTCAAGGATAACATTCTCTGAGGTTTTGTTTTCACATAAAGCAAGGGAAATAGAGAAGATAAAGGTTTTTTTTTCTCCTAAAAGCACACGCAAATTCATGCAATGTTTTTCTTAGTATCAATGCTGGTCAGACACATCAAGTCAAAGTCAGGCAGGAAAATACTACCATTAATAATAACCAATTTTACTTTGAGCTCTCAAAAATTACTCGTGGTTTATGAGTACATGTGTAGTAACAGGAGTTGGTACTACACATGTGAACATTGCAGCTTCCACTGAAGCACTCTGACAAGTACTTGATTCTCAACCTACTTAAATCAGCACTTGAGCACAGCTCTAACCTTGGCTGAAAATCCAACTGCTGTCCTAAACACACAGCTCCTGCCAGCAGCACGCTGCTGGGGAAAGGGAGAATAGTTGTTACCCCCGTTCCTGAGTGATGTAAAACCCTGTGTGCAGCAGAGGAAAGCAAACTGCTTTAGAAGCACCAGGAGGGCATGTCAGAAAGCTCCTCAGTCACCATAACCCTCCTAGGACAGAGAAAGGAGTGCAAGCCAAACCAAACAATCTGCTCTTCCCTCATGCCAAACCAATCCACGTGGAACCCTGAGTCTGTTGCAGTGTCCTTTATAAATGAGCACAGCAGATAATGCTGCTACTCAGTCCTTGTTATCTCCTTACAGCGTAGCCCTGAAACCCTCCTACAACAGATTGCCCAAGACTTCCAGATGTACTTTTTAATTCATGTTTTGTGGGTTAGCAGCTCACAAATAAAGCATTTCATATGTGTATTGTTACTATATACTGAGTTTTCTGAAAGATGCCCCAGTTTTCTCCTACCCCAGCTTCTATCAGTGAAACTTGACTCTGAAGCATTTTTAAGTGTGCACCAAGCCCAGGTAAAGGTGGAAAATCACAAGGTACGCCGAGTACTTAAATCCAGTAAGAAAACTTCTCGCATAGAAAACTTGATGTGACACCTCTTCCACTTTAGTGTTCAGAAATCTCTAGCCAATACCTAAGAAATTACTAACCTTCACTTAGAGAACTCTACCATTTCTAAATCTATCACCACCAGCAGTAGTGCACACACACTTACACACAAAAAAAATCACTCAAGCAGATGCATTTTCTGATGAGTTTTCTTTTCCTCTTTAAAAGCCAAAGCCTAGAGCATGAAGACACACGGGAAAACCTTCTGGCTCCCCAAGGGCAAGTGGTGAGGAAGTGAAACAGAATTTATTGGGATCTCCACACCACCAGCACTCACAGAGGCTGACATAGCATTCTGTGAAGCACTCGGAGGCTTCACTGTTTCTATGCACAAAGCACAATTTTAGAGATGACACAGGCTGCAAATATTAGCAGTAACACATGAGATGTTCACTATGCTATACCACTGTCATGCACATCAGCAGAGGGTTGTGCAACCACAAAAGTACACAGGCCTGGTGTAGTGCTCAGTGTCAGCATTAACAAGCCATATCATTAGGTTGGAAAAAACCTCTAAGATCAAGTCCAACCTTGAACCAATCACCACCTTGTCAACTAGACCAGAGCACTAAGTGTCACATTCGGTCATTTCTTGTATACCTCCAGGGACGGTGACCAGTAGCTCCCTGGGTAATCCATTCCAATGCTTGACAATGCTTTTCATGAAGAAATGTTTCTTGATGTCCAACCTAAACCTCCCCTGGTGCAGCTTGAGGCTATGTCCCCTCATCCCATCACTAGCTGCCTGAGAGAAGAGTCTGACCCCCACCTGGCCATGACCTCCTTTCAGGTAGTTGTAGCCAGTGATAAGGTCTCCCCTGAGCCTCCTCCTCTCCAGGCTAAACACCCTCAGCTGCTCCTCATAGGACTTATTCTCTAGACCCTTTACCAGTTCACTGCCCTTCTCTGGACAAGCTCCAGCACCTCAGTGTCTTGCCTGAAGTGAGGGACCCAAAACTGGACACAGGACACAGTGTGTGGCCTCACCAGTGCCAAGTACAGACAGACAATCACTTCCCTGGTCCATGCTCAGCTATCTTCAACAGGATCCCACTGGCAGATAACACATATTACGTAAGAGCAATTTTAAAGAAAATAAGTAAATAATGGTTAGCCAGTGAAACATCCAAGAAAAATGATTAATCAAACTGAGAAAAAACCCATTATTGATTCCATCTCCCCATGCTAGAAGCATTCCCACGGTATTGAGTTACTGCTCCTGTCAGCAATAGTGATATTACAAAACCATGAATGGAGGTGTAGGGATTGGGAAACTCAGTTAATGTTTCGAACAGCAGCATAAATCAAAGGCTCCAGGAGCCTAAGGGCTAGTCAGGATCCAACAGGTTGCCAGACGCCAGCATGCCGGCTCCACTTCCATCTCCTGACCCGATGCAGGCCTGAGGCACAATGCAGGAAGATACAATCCTTAGCCCTAAGGCATATTTTCCACAGGCAGGGTTACACACATGCCACCAGAAGCCATTGGAACAACATCTGTGCTTCCTGGGGATGCTGACAGTGCTGCACCACTGCTTCCAATCCCTCCACTCACCAAACAGAAATGTTTGAAACGGAAATCATGTTAGGTATTTTACTCTTTATGAAGGTATTTTAACCCCCTAGCTACCCAACTAAAAAATCTGTCTAACACAACTACAAACAATTGACCAAACGTGTTTTTATCCTCTTGTGGTGTATCGGTGTCAAGAGATGACACAACACACTTCGCTAGTAAAACAATAATCACTTCTCAAAACTCTATTATGCAACTCCCCTTTTCAACACAAGCACCTTCCACGGGGACAGGAAAATATGTGTACAGGCCCTGCCAAGCCATAGAGATATTAAACACATGATGCTATTAGAGAAATGCCAATTAAGTGACATTTTTAGTGGGGAAAAATGGCATTGACCTTCTATCGAACTCTCAGCAGAAACCTGCAGCCTCATCATTTCATGCCCTGGCCAGAGAGAAGCAGGGAGCTTGGAAGGTTTGAATTTAGTAGGAACAAGGGCAATAGGTAACCGTGTTTTCTAAGCCAATTAATCATGAATTAATTTGGCAAACTGGGATGGGGGGAAGAGGTAGGTGCCTGGTGCCAGCAGCAGGGCAACAAAACACAACCATGCAAACTCAGCTCCAAGCTGTCTCCCAGATGTTCCTTCACTCCAACCACCCTCAGCAATGATCTCTCCCAGCACGTCAGGCATTTCCACCAAAACTAGGAGAGCTATGACAATGTGCATATTTCAGTAGGAATTTCTGATCCAGCTCATCTCCCCAAGCAGTGCTCAGGCAGAGGCAGTTTTATATGGGTCAGGAAAATTCTGAGGTGGTGCTCAGCTGGAAGCTAATTCCAGCCACAGCTCAAGGACTCTTCCCACCAACCTCCAGTCATACTCCAGCACTGAAATCCCAGAACAATCTGCTTGCCAAAATAAATAAAAAGGATCAATGTCCAATGCAACTGCCTTCTGTTTCTGTATACCAGGAGCAGGAGAAAGAATTGTCAGGTGTCCTGACAGACAAGAACAAAGAAAATCCAAAGTCAGAGGATGATGTATTTCTCCAGGATAGTTAACAATATAAAGCCATTCTGTACCTCTGTCTTAAATCCTTCTGCTTAGGATTTGCCTGCATTAAATAAGACTGTTTCAGCACCCGAGCTGGTATGCAACATCCTTGTATCATAGAGGGTGAAAAGGAAAATCCAGATTTGCTAAAATTTATAAACCACCAAAACCCACAACCAAACACCACCCAGAAAATTAACACTGAGTTGAAGCCATTACTACTTTCAGCCAAAAAGTCCTAAAATCAATACTATGAAGGAAAATCAGAGGCAGAGTGGCTCTATAGGAGTGAAACCAAGTGCTGATTGTAAAGAATTCACCTATTGGAGTGCAGCAAGTTAAATACCAAGAAGTTAAATATTAAACCTATCCCAACAGCTACTCCAAGTTAATGACCTACATGTCAGGTTTTTCAAATGAAAGAGAAAGTGTGAGCCTGAAAGTGTTACAGAAAGCCAAGCACACTCACAGAGGACTGCTGGAGGGATGTTTTCAGCTGACCCAAACAGCTCTAAATCCTGATTGTTGTGTTGGGGTTTTTTTTTCTGAGACAAGTATTTTTCCATTCATCCAGAAGGACTAAGCAGGATCTAAAAACAAGACGTGTGACTACACAGAAAATAGTGACTTTCAGAGTTAAAAATAAAGAGACAGGAGCATTTCCCCCAGAGTTCACAAAGCTCTGATACTTGAAAGTTGGCCAACGTGGAAATAAACTGGATGACATTGATGTTTGTATCAATTATATTAAAAAGTCTTAATGTTTAAGTTAATGTTATAAAAGTGAACTCGCACTACACTTCCATCTCAAAAAATTATTTTAGATTAACTCAAATTAATAATTTATGTAATAGTCAATTACAGTTCTGGAATACATACCCAAGATTACAACTAGATTTGCTGCCAATCCTTAATAATCTGCTAATCACTCTGTAATTAAAACTTACGGGCACATTCGAGGGTTTTTTTCTGCTTTATACCACTGGCTGCCCACCTGCTATTTCTGAAGCTCTCAGAAATAACCATTTTTAAGCCAGCAACCCCATCGTCAATGTTTTCCTCCACTATAGAGAGATCTAGAAGGAGAAGAGGCTCTCAAGCACCTCTGTATGAAGCACAGCTTGAACTCAAACTGCTCCAACGTTTATCACTACGCAAAAGAGCAAACAGTTCTTAGGCACTTACACGTAAGGATATAAGAAGTCCTTTTCATTCACTACTAACACACATCACTCTTGACTTCTAAAGCAGCAAAGAAAGCTTTACAGAGCTTGAGTACAGTGATGCCATTTGCTTTTTCAAGCTCTTCCCTTCCTTTCAGCCTTTCTTTAGATGTGCTAAGGTTGGAGTTTACCTGGACAGCTTGACCAGGACCTGTGCCAGGAAAGGTGCCCTTCATCCCAAACAGCAGCACTGCTCTGACAGCAAATGAGCAATCTCGAGCTGCTGCTCACTCTCACCTTACCCAAAGGGCTCAAATGACTCATTACAATTTCACAGATACAGCACACATTAAAGGAGCAGGCTTGCCAACCAGGCTTCCACCTCTGCAAGCTCCAGTGGGGATGGTAATCAGCACTGAAATGGCTACACCCAAATTGAAAGCTAATGATGTGCATGACCAGAGTATAATCATTTTTAAAAAGGGGGGAAATGTGAAATTTGTATGCGCTTCAGAAAACTGTGCATACCACAACTGGCACCAGAGGTCTGGCAACATGAAGATTTATTGCTTCATCTTAACACTACTGTCTCCCTCCCTTCATGATCAGCTCTTTACGTACAACTCAGTATTTTATAAGGGAGATTACCAACCCTTTACAGCTTTTGGAGCTGTAAACTCTCCAGCTAATTTCACATTAGTGATCTGGACTTCTTCAGACCAAAGAAAAGTGCATTTCATCAGCAAGTAAAATTTTATTCCAAGTTGGAAATCTGATCCCATTTCCACACAGGGAGAGCAGACCTTGACCAGCCACACACTGCAGCTCCCTACAGCAGGCTCCAGAGCTGCTTGCTTTCCTTCCACCAAGTCCAACTTGACCTCAGTTATCCCGCCTGCTTCTATCTCCATCCAAGCCAAAAACCAGAACCAGAAGTACAGTATCACTTCAAGAGCCATGCCCACCTCACCATGCCCAACAGCACTGACCACAGGTAAACAACACAGTGCTTTAATATCTTTTAGGATCATGTGTGTTGCAGCTGTAGGAAAAGACACGTGGCCAGAAGTAGGGTAAGAAAAATGCTGAGGAAAGGTGAAAGACAACTGGTTCCTGAGAGCACTACAAACTCCCTCTGACAAGCACATAAACAGCTGCTGGCTATGGTTTACTACTGCTCTTGATGAAAAGAAGCATTAAAAGAAAGTGAACACATATCTCAGATTGTTACCTGACTCACTGAAGCCCCAGTCCTGCCTTGCCTACTCAAGACCCCATGGACATGAACTTATTTCATGTGCAGGTCTGTTGGATTTAGCTGTTATTAAACAGTTTTAGGGCTGAAACATGGTGTCCAGCCTTCAAAGGTTTGGAAGCACCTCAGACAAATAGAGAACCAAGCTTTACCATGCTGGTTGCATGACCAAAGGTGTTATAAGCAAAGCCTTTTATCAAGCCCAAGACAGCCAGGAATGACTAACAAAAAGCACTTGCAGTTAAGTGTAAAGCTGAAAGAGGAAGAAAATGTTCCAAGACAAACAAAAGGTTTTCTAACACTGGTTCCAGGATGATTCAATGATTAAAAATCCATGTACCTAAACCAAATCTTAGTGGTATCAGTCACAAGTATTGATTCAACATTGGGAAAGAGCAAACAGAGCAAAGAAGTCTTTCTTCCTAGACATCCTCCAAGAAATCTCCTGAATCTACAAATCATTTTTCAAGTCCCCCAAAAAACTTTCCTTTAACACCAATCCACATCAGTATTTTTCACCAAGCACCAGGAAGTGCTACCTATATGAAGAAATGCACTGACCAAATTATATCCATGACAGCAAATCTCAGCAGATGATCAAATTATCACAGACACAGGAAGACTTTAATTAGTGGCATAACAGATGACAGTAAGAAAGACCATGATCTCCGAACTAGAAGCGCAGCTTGACTCCTAAACCCTCTAAGCTGGCAATTGTAAAACACATTCTCAACCCACAATACTGCTTGCTGTGCTGTACACATTCCATAGGCAGTAGGAAATACTACTCCATAATCCTTTAGGAGCATTAAAGTAAATCAGGCCATAAGCTGACTTCAGGCAGCAAACCGCAGTTTAAGATTAGGAAGCAGTTGCTACTGGACGATCCACGTGCTGTAGAGCAGACAAAAACATCAGAAATGTGGGAGTGCACAGGGCCTGGGAGCAACAAACCAGGATATTATCTAGGAAGAGACTCTGGTAGTAGGTATTGTACAACCCTTGGATTTATATCCTTAAGTTTCTCCTATCACACATCCTGTTGCTAATTGCTGGGGCAGTGTGTGCTGTGATTGTTACTCCGTGTTGCAATGGTTTAGATGAGTGGTAAGATCTGGCTTTTAATTACAGGCTCCTTTTTCAACTAAATGAATAAATTAAGAAATGAATGGAAATTAGTAAACCACGCGCACATAAACAAGGGCAGGCTTTGGAATTTACTTTGTACAGTTTCTCAAACAACTACATCTACCCAGTGACTGAAGCATCTCAATGAGTACAAGAACATCTCATCCACAGATAAAGGAGGAATTTACAGGTATTATGATGTCTCTGCAATCCTCTGTTAGACTTATTGTGTCAGCTATCCAAACAGCAAAGGAGCTATTAAGAGGGAGTCAAGAGGATGTGCAATTTATGAAAGAGCTTTTAGCAACAACTTATTTGTGTAACAGGTTTTATCCAATACTGAAGGATTTTACCCAAGCTTTTGTACTCAACAGATGTGGGAAAATGATCTTTAAAAACCCTTACTCAAAAGGTAGTGAAGTAGAAAAGGCACTTCTCATTCAAAATGCAGGTTTTAGTGTGTACACAACAAATTTTCAATATATTTGCTAGCAGGTAAGACCTTTCAGATATCACCTGTGAACAGAACTCTTATGAAAGGCATAATGTCTTACCAAGATGACTTTATAGCCAGTGGCTAAAATATAACATTCCTAGTAGCACTTTGCCACTGACTTTCTGGAAGAACAATTTCTTATGAGTCTTCATAGTTAGAGAAAACTATCCTCAACTTCTGAAAAGATTAACAATACCGAAAAATATTACGGATTTACAAAGACTATCTTTATTGTTCCACAAATGGATTCTAAATCTATTCAAGATTTCTGAAGTTATTAACAGTAATAGATTCCATCTTTTAAACCAAGTTCCTTCTAAACTCAAGCAAGGCTGCATACTTTGGGATTATGCTGCAGTACTGACAGCATCAGTCAAGAACTGATTTACCTGGAAGGATTAAAGTCTAATTAAATATTTTCCTAACTTGAAGTTACAACAGGGCAAAGGCACCATTCCCTTCACAACCTACATCTCCCAAGAGACTGTGTACTGGAACTGAGCAAACAATATGCAATTAAAAAATATAAACTTTATCGAACGCTGCTATTGTACCAGTATCCATTTCCAAAGTTCACTCCAACTAAGTACATGAACATGAGTTTCATCAAGATTTTACAGCCTGTGAAACATTAACCTTTGTAGACCTACCAGGTAGGATACTAAAAGCAAATACAAAATACATTCTTGAGGTATTTTAATCACCCAAATAAAAGCAAAAAGAGCAAGAGCAGCAACGTCTTTTGTCCTGCTGTGCACTGGGCAACTGCAATCAGGTATAAGATCCTTATAATTTACAAGTCTTTCACTCTACATAGTGGGGATTAGAATTTACAGATACTAGTCTACCTGTCAGTGATTTGCTAAAACTGAGTGTCATGGCAAATTCTCCTGCGAGGCTTAGCCAGGCCTGAAAGCACTGCATGAAGAACCAGCCCATCCTTTCTGCTGCTGGCCTAGGTCCAGAGCAGCACAGCAGGAGCAGAACAGGCTCCTGGCCCAGCGCTGTGTCCCCAGAACAGGGAGTCAGGAGAAGGCAGCAGAGACATCAGCCTGACAGTCCAGGTCACTTTGTGCGCATGACCTCGAGCCCTGCTCCAGAGCAAAGCCAACCACTCACACATTGCTCCCAAACCTGTGTGCCTCCCACCAAAGGCAACCTGACTCCGTGTGCCAGCGGCTCAGATTTCTCCGCATTGGCGCTCCCCATTCTGCAGGTCTGTTCCTTGCTGCCCATGGCTACTCCACCCCCAGCACCTTGGAAAGACAAATGCTGACTACACACAGCGCAAGAGCCATCTGTTCCTAAGCGAGACACGGATGTTCCTTGTGGAGAGATTTGTCTTGTTCGCCCAACACAACATGAGGACCTTTCCTGACAAATTATACACCTTCCTCACAGCTACTGTGAACTCACAGTACACTCAGGATTTTGGCACCAACACACAAGTCCCTTCATTAAGTCCCTGTATCTCCTAGAGACCTTTCCTCCAAGTATTGATATCTGAAAGCAAAGTTTCTCAACCTGCTGCAGCCATTTTGCACCAGAAGGCAACCAGAAACCTTGCTGTGACATCCAGGGCTGGTGGTATTAACAGAGAGAAGCCAACAGGTCACTCCACATTTCCGAGGCACAGTAAGACATTTCACGCTGTACAGCCAAGAGCTACAGGAGAAAATGCAGAAAATAAAAGAAAACATTCTACCTGCAGAGTGCGGGAAGCACAAGTGCCCCAGCAGCTGATGGTGACAAAGATGCCCAGGAAGCCTTCGCTCTCACACTGGCATCAAAAGACAGGTTAAAATAGTGGCTGAATGAAGTATCAAAAGGGAAAAAGGAGAAAAAAAATCCACCCCTAACTCTGCCTGATTTTAAATACTTGAATCAGTGACTGAGTCTCCTTTGATAAAACAACTCTCAGAAGGGGCTGGAAGAAATTGCGGAGCACAGCTTGGTAGTTCAGTCTGCTGGTGCAACAAGCACAGCCTGTAGTTACATGCTAGCATCACCCAAGCATGAATTCTGCCTCATGAACAAGCCTCAGGATCTGAAACAACATCAGTTTTAAACTCAAACCCATTTTTCTGGTATCCTCTTTTAACTTCAGTAATTATTTGGGGGATGCTTCATTTCTCACTCCAGCTAGCTTCAGCTTGGTACAAGATCTCCCTGGTCACGCCATCACATGACACCCAGAAGCACTCAATGAACTGCTTTGTTCTGTTTCTGACTTCACCCTATAGCAAAGCAGCACATTTTAACAAGTCACACAAACAGAATCACAAGGGAAACCATCACAGGTTTGTTCCTGCAGTGGGAAATACAACTTGGAGTAAAGGTAAAATATTTGATTTAATAATGGTTTGAGCTCATTCAGCTCAAAATAACTGCAGCAACACCACACACTTGAAGAATGTTCAACTTGTTCAGTCTGTTAATCATTAGGTTCTGTTTTTAAAATTACAGGTAGTTTGGGGTTTTTTTAAGACAATTATTGTCTATTATTTTCAGGTTCGTGTTCTGTTGTGTCTGCTTTGAACTACCTCCTAGGAGAATTTGGTTCTAGAGAAGGACTAAAGTGGTCAAACACCTTTGCTGTATAGTTTAATCCTCAGTCTCTGCTTTTAGGTGCAAGACCCCATCACTTACAAGAGTGAAAGGGGACAGAAATCAACTTGGGCATCTTTTAAAAGGTACAAAACACACTCCAGTAAGAGCTGAGGTTGATTTCATTTTTTTAGTACTTGTATAAAAGCTTTTAAATGCACAAAAATTTCCTGGCAATTTCTAGCACCAGTAGCTGACTAAGACTGGACTCTTAACTTCAGAAAGGAAAAGGTTTAAAAGCAGAGTTTGTGCATTTACAAGGACAATCTAAGACTTAAGTACAATCTGTTAACTTACAAATATTAAGGAAAATAAATATAGATCATGAGGTTACAGAGGGTCAAGATGATAAAGATGGCTCACAGCTCCAAGACTACGATTCACAGACAATAATCAGGGTGTAAAACCCAAACCAAATTAACAATTAACCATCCAGATGCACACCAAGTGCTTCTACTTGTGCACATGTGGCTGTTCCTACCCACTGAAATGACACTTTCTGGGAGATGGGAAGATATTCCTCCACTTCTGGAAAGCAACTACAACTTTCAGAACATTATTACTATGCAGAAACAATTTCATGGGTTTACAGTACACTGGTGAACAAGTTTTATTTAGACAAAGTGACTTTGGCCAAAGCCAAACCTCATCTGCAAGCTCTCCCCTGGCAGCAACCTGCTAGCCATGAACACTCTTGAGAAACATACTGCTAACAAGGTCCAAGTTCAACACTTCAGCACACCCAAGCTATAAAAAAAAGTACTTTTCAGCAGCTGTTTGCATTATGATAATAAGTTGGCAGCACTGGCTTCCCAAGCAAACCTACAAAATAAACATTCAGCTAGTTGGAGGCAGCATCTACACTCTCTAACAACTATCGCATTGGAAAAAGCACTAGAACTTGTCAGCCTGAAACAGATCCTACATACACCACCAGCACAGCTGCTGGGTTTGATAATGGCAGTGGCTCCACAGCCACACTGCCCACTTCACCTTCAAAGCCTGCTGTGCATCTACACACTGGTGAAATGATCATGTTTAAAGCACTGTTCTGGCCAAAAATCCTGTTTCTTTCCCAGATTTCATTCAGAGATATATGCTGGTTTGATCTCATTGACAGTGTATGCTGGAAAACACCTGACTTCTCCTCAGACTTGAGGATTGCTCAGTTGAAACATTAAATTCAGAGGACAACAATGATGCCCTGAAAATAAAGCTAAGGGCAAGTAGCAACACATCAGTATTGGACATGATTTGGTGTTGGGTTTTGCTTGGGTTTTTTTGGGGGGGTTTGCCAACTTAGTCCTTTATTTTTGTTGAAAGTTTTTGCAATACCTTTAAAAATGTGTTTATTTCATTAATTGGTGTTCTTGGCTTTACAGCTTACACCACCTTACTCATTTGACTCAAGTTAACTAACTTCCAAATAGGACAGGGGGATGTGGAAAACACAAATCTAATTCAACATACATAACAGCATTTTCATCTAAATCTTCACCAAGGCCCTGGATTTGTACACTGAATACCTGAAGGTTGTGCTACAGTTGTGCACTCAATCCTCAGGTGTAACAAGTGTATTCAATAACATGTTCAAGATAGGGGTTGATGTATGGGTGAAAACAACTTCCCTAATAGAATATAGTGCCTTTAAATCACTCAGAAGGTTCTTGACCTTTTATATTCACACTGTGACCTTCCCTGAAATACACCTAGAGACAACCTTAATTCCTCTGTTTTTTAAAAGCACGATGTCTCAGTAGGGCATTAAGGCTCATTTCTAGCTCAGTTCAGAATCTCATTCAAGATTTCCCACTAACTCTCCCTTCAGATACTGAGTACGAAGGGAAAATAGTCCTAAATTGCTTATTTTTCATGAAGCTGAACCAACTATTCATAGGAGAAAAGCAGAGCACAGAGCAAAGAAGAAAGCTATGCTTGTTTCCCTATACAAATAATGTGCATGACAACTGTGCTGCTTAAGAGAAATTGTCGTAACAAACCAGTTTATAATTGCCTACAAATATTTAAATTCTTCTTTCTTACAGGGATCTCACACCCTGAGCACTTGCAAACACATATATCTAAGTGCCATAGAACATCAGAAATGTTCTGTCAAAGGATTCAAGAAACCTTAAGCCACAAGTTTTGGAAATTCCCCCTAAGCACTGCTGACCTGGGGGAAGGACAGACAATTGCATTAAACAGTTATAGTGGATTTTACTTCCTGGAGAACAGGGAGAAGAGCCTCTCCAATGCCTATTCACAAACACTTGGAGATCTATCAGAACATCAATTTTCAGCCCAAAGACACTTTATAAAACAACAGCATGAGAAACCCATGCTGAAATTTTTCTGAAGACTAGAAATACCAACAAAAGGAGGTGACTGATTTCAAATGCTTCTAGTGTATCAGCACTTCTCAAACACAGTCCTGTTCTCTTCTGAAATATCACTCTAATAATGAAACAAATACAAACACTTCTGTTCAAAGTCCAGACCTGGAGAGTAAAGGTTCTTCATTGACTCTGAATATAATCTTACCACAAACATTTCAATAGCTTTTAATACTGCAGTGGGATTTTTCTTCTAAGTAAAAATGATAAGGGACTCAACCAAGAGGGAATAAAATAAGATGAATTCCTGGTCCTATCCTAAAGGAAACAACCTGGCTGAAACAGTGATGTGGAAAAAAAAATCCCCAAGTGGAAAACACCATGGAAAGTAGGTGTGAGCAACAAACCACTTGGCAGCCCAAGTCAGAAATAATTTAGTTCATGCTCAGGAAAGTCAATTAGAAAATAACCGAGTCAGGATACACACTGTTACATTTATAATGAAATGCTGAACATTTTTGAAGTGGTAGAAATAGTGTTCCACCAAAACACATCCCCTCTGCAAGTCTCAAGAGTCACAGAAAAGGCCATACACAAAGCTGTATGCTCAGTGGCATTATTTTATGTGTTGTAGTACCTTCTCATCCCCTGTCTGCACAGGCATTAACACACCTACCACACAGAAAACTTGCTTTCCATTCCTGGAAATAAAACATATTGCTAGAAATCACCAAATTACATACCGCAGAGAATTATGGCATGTTCTCTTATGTTTTCTTTACCAAGGAGACTATGTTGCCATGATCCACAGCACCTCAGCATTCATTTACTAACCCAACACACTTGGTTCACTGGGAAGAAGTAAATTCTCATTCCAAAGGGTTGATTTGGATAAAATCCTCTATAGTGTTTTATATAGGATGAGTAGGGCATTAAAACTTCATGAACGTGATAGTTCTCTCTGCCTTGGATTGCTCTAAACCATACCTAAAATATCTAAGCCTTTCACATGGTACCAGTGAGGAGTGGTGACAATCCTGTCTCCACCACAGCTGCAATGACTGAGCACCAGTGAACTACACCAGTTAGCAGCCAGTCACTAAGCTGAAGTTGCCACCAGTGCATAAAACCAATCCACTGATCCATTATAATTTCCTTAGTCAGTCAGCTCCCTCAACTCTCACAGAGCCCAGGGGACATCACCCTGCACAGAACGAGGATGCAGGGATCATTTCCCATGTCCTCTCCTCAAGCCTTGGCTAGTCCCCTGGGTTTCTCCATCCAAATCCTCCTCCAGAACAACCCAACTGCTCAGAGAACAGAAAGAATATAAAACAGAAGGGATATTTACAAAGCACTAACATGATTCTCACCTCAGAGTCTAAATATTTAGCAGCCACATCACAACAAGTAAATATTTTCTTTTCTCACTGTCCTACAAAGTTTCTCTTGACAGGAAATGTGCAAAAAAGGCAAAAATAAAACACAAGCAAGTCCAAATGCTCATTTCCTTGTATTTGCACTAGCATATTTTCACAACAGCGTGAAAAGTGTCTGAAAAGGTGTAAGGTTCTAGCACAAACTTAGTCTTCTGGGGGGGGAGAAAAAGGCACTGCAGTACCTAGTGCTGGGTCTGGACCAATGACCGAAACAAAAGAGGAAAAACAAGGAAATGTGAAGTAAAGGTTAATTGCACACTACGTTGTGGTGCTGCTTTAAAAACTAGCTCAGCTAAAACACCTGAGTGACCTTGTGTGCTAACTGCTTAGAAAAGCAGGCAGGCAGCTTCGGAAGGGGAATGGAACTAAGGGAATTTGGAGAATAAACGTCTGGAAATAAGTTGCATCATGCGAATTAGTCTCCAAACTAAGTCAGCCCGTCAGAACATGAAAATAAACGACAAAACCAGTCATTCCAAGGTGTTTTCTCTGGGGGAGGAGACCTTCAAGGGTGCCTGCTCCAGGAGTTATCCCTGCTGCTGTCCCCAGGGAACTCCGATGAGCAGCAGAACGGGCTGCGCAATTCCCAGTGATTCTCTATTGTTCCACACACTCCAGCGACTATGTAAACAAGCCCTAAGAGGCAAGAAGCCACTCAACACCCGCTTAAACGCCGCAGCTTTATTGACAGACAGCCCGAAAACTCCACGCTTGGCTGTTCTCCTCCTTTTTGAGCCCAAAGGCAGCAAATTATGCGGCGTTGTCCCTTCCAGAGGGGAAACTCTGGGAACAGCCAGGGAGGCACGAGCTGATGGGCAAGGGGCAAAGCGACCCGCGGGGCAGGAAGATGCATAAATCGGGGTCCGAAAGGCAGCGGCTGCCTCAGCCCCTCAGCGCTGCGGGGGAACGGCTGAGCGACCCCGAGGGTCAGTGCTCGTCTCAGTCCCCGCAGAGCTGAGGAACTATCGCTCAGGGACCCCACAGGGGTCAGTGCCCTTCTCAGTCCCTCAGGGAACAGGAACCATCGCTGAGGGATCCTGAGGGTCACTGCCCTTCTCTGCCCCTCAGAGCTGAGGAACCATCGCCGAGGGATCTCGCGGGTCAGAGCCGACGGGTCACCGCCCGCCCCAGAGCTGAGGAGCCAGCGCTGAGGGACTCCGCGGGTCAGTGCCCTTTTCATCCCTCCCCGAGCTGAGCAGACATCGCTGCGGGACCCCGCGGAGGTCAGAGCCGCATCAGCCCCTCAGAGCCATGGGGGAGT
>NW_008680059.1:26898-29708 GCF_000695815.1 Acanthisitta chloris | reverse complement strand
ATAATATACTGGCCTGATATTAAATAAAAACCTTTTAAAGCCTAGCAAAGTCATCACAGGGTAATCTTGTGCACTGTATAATTGTATCTGATAAAGCCAATTAAACTTCAAGACTATTTGATAAATGACAATAAAAGCTAAGTTAAAGAGAAAATAAAGAAGTTCATTAAGAATGGGAAACATGGTCTATTAAGAAGCCACTCATTTCAAAGCATATTAGGATTGTTACTTTACTTTATGCACAGGATTTTTATTAGACTTTTACCTAAAAAGACCAATACAGATTTGAATATACTGATTACAGCAGAAACATTAAAGGAGTTGTGTATCTGAAATGGCATATCTACAAGATCTAAGTACCACAGCTGTAGTCTGCAAAGGTCTTCCTAATGGCTTGTCTAACAAGACAGGGTAAACTGTGGAAGACTTTACAAATTAGACTTTCAAATCTGTTGAGCACCTATCTCTCTCACCTTTGATATGTCAAGAAGCCAACTCATTCTTGTGGATTTAGTTTAAGGGCTTCTTTTGGTATTTATAAATCAGTTGTGAAAAGTGAATTATAGAACAAAGGACACATTTTCAGGAAAAATGAGTTATATATCATCTCTGTGGTTAAACATGTAATTGTTACATGCTGAACTAGAGTCCCAAATCATAGGAGTATTTAAGTGTATTTTTTCTGCATGCTGTCACTTGAGAAAGGATAACTGTATGTACATATGTGCATTTGTATGCATATATGCATGCATGCATCTATGAGTCAAGTTGTTGAAGTTATTACAGTATCTAGCAATAGTGTTTCTGTGTTAAAGGCTGGGTTTTCTACCACATTAAGTGTGTGTAGACAAACAAAAAACCCAAGTCTGTGGGATTTTTGTATAGAGAAGTTCCATATGACACACTGTAAAAGAATAATAGAACTTCTATAAACCAAATGAATTCTTAAGACCAGGAAGAGCACAAGCACTCATCTGTAATTCTTTGGCATTCTGCTCATTTGTTCTTGGTTTATTTAGGTGCAAAATTTTGTACTGTTGAAAAAGGCAGAATTATACATATGGACATACACCTGATGGCAAAATTGCCCAACCTGTTGAAAGTTTTTGCCTTAGAAAATGGAATCAGTTATACTAATTTCCACTATGTACCAGTTTGTTGTAAGTTTGTTATAAGTTTTGTTATAAGCATCCTTATCATCACAGATGCACATTCCCCAAGCCAAACATTCAGCTGCTTCACATCCTGTGTTGCATTGAGTGAAATTAGCTTAAACTACTTTAATATGACACAAAAAGAGCCATTCAGTCTTTGTCATGTATATTGCAACATCTTATCAGAGAAATGACACATAGGTAACAAATACATGTGCTGGCATACATGTGCCTGTATATCCAGGTTCAAAACAAGTAATTCATACCTGGCATCTACCATCTGCACAGATATCTAACCCATGCTGTCCACAAGAAGTCCCATCCATCACCTTTTCTGTTAGAAGAACAGGTTGATCCTTTCCATCCGGGGAACAGAATAAGGCACATGGCTTTTCTATAGTGGCAATTGATGAAAAAAAGTAGAAAATGAGTAAAATGTTTTTTTAGAAATACAGAATTATCATCAACATTATTGCAAACTGGTATTTGCTTGTCTGTGTGGCATGAATCACCTCAGATGTTTGAAAAACTCAGGTTTTCTTCCTCTGGCATGCTGTGGTTAGAAACTCAGCCTACATGGTACCTATGTCATGCTCATAGTTGCAATGTGCAAGAATATGCACATTACAGCTGTTGGAATATTTTGATTGTAATCTATACTTTCATTCTCCTATATTTTTGGCAGATAATAAATATTGACTAAAAAACCCCAACACTTTCCAGATTTCCTAACTATGCAGGTCAAAGAGAAAAAAATGATGCAACTGAGAAACCCTGGGAAGAAAAGTATATAAATTTACAAAGTCCACATTAAAAAACCCCAAGAAAAACAGAGAAAACCTGAAAACATTCTTTCTAACATCTTTACCAAGTTCAGGCAATTTTCTACTGCAATTATAAACCATTCTGCAAGTCATTTCTAATTTTGAAAGAGAATAAAAATGTTGCAAGATCCTATGTATCCATGTATTCCTAATGGTCTTAATTTATAAACAGTGAAATTTGTTTCACCATTGTGAAAGTAATAGCGAATAAAATAAACTAAGTCTCTTCTCAGTGGCCAACTGAGTACAAAATGACATGATTTTTTCATATTTTTGTTTGCAAATGCACTGACTTAGAACTTTTTCCTAAATCTGTTGCAGATTCTTTGAAAGGATAAAGTCAATCCGAACCTGAAACCGATTTCACTTGGACACAATCTATGCCACTCTGACTCCATACTGACTTCTAGATTCCTGGAGTGCATTTTTATTAGTAAATTAAACAGTTCCAGGAAACATTCATGGGCACTGGAATTCTACAGTCTATACAGCCGAACTGTAAAACTGTCTATGCCACATTTTTTTGCAGGTCCTAACTTGCACTAGCTCAGTCTAGACTGGAAATTGCCATCTGCAAAGGACTGTTTCCAAAAAAGCAGTTTGGATGTCACTGTCCTTTTTGAGAGTGCAAAAGAGTAGACAAGTACAGACAGAGGACTTCTGTGCCAGCAGACTTACACATCAGAGAGCAGTCTGGGCACATTTAATTTACTAAAATTGGTAGAGCCTCTGGGTATCATGAGAGGACCAACGCAAACAGATGTGATGTCTTCTGCCAACATGTGAAGCTAGTCAGACACAAGCCATCTCCAGCTGAGAAGCATGAGTCTCT
>NW_008680059.1:6856-26884 GCF_000695815.1 Acanthisitta chloris | reverse complement strand
TATGCTCCTTAAATAGTAACTTAAAAGTTCCCTGGGAGCTTTTAGAATGTATCAGCATTTTTTAAAGGAATACTAGATTACTTTAAAGACACTGAACTCAAGGACACAATAACTCAACAACACCAGACAACTTCAACAGACTGTAGGAAACCTCATTCACATACAGCAACTGTTTTGGATGTGGTACACAGAGACCAAGAACAAACAATTAAGGATTTGGGAACAATGTATTCTGGAATATTGGAACTCTGGCTGGTGTCCACTTTTGTTTCTCCTGAGGGACACCTCAAGACAATAGGAACACTCAGAAAAAAGTTAGATGAAAGCAACCATCCATACCACTTCTCACAGGACAGGAGAGTGTCAAGATTTTTCATCTGAAACCTTTAGATCTCTTAGGGTATATATCGTGTGTCCTGTGCTAAAATGAAATGTAGTAAAACAAACCAAAACGAATTGACTCGATAAGCACCTACATAACAGTTGGAAAGAGTTTTTCTTACTATGAAATGAGCTAAGATACAAACAAGCCTAATGAAAATAGTATCACAAGTTTTTACTTTGACACCTTCAGAATAGGTTTAGAATAACCTTTAGCCAGGTGTATATTAAATTATGTTGATAGAAAAAGAGTTTTCTTAAAATCTCTTCTTTCTAATGGTTTCAGATAATTCGTTTTCAAGAGCTAAAAATAAATTACCACAATGAAACTTAAAATCTAGTAACATATACTTACAGTCCTCTTGTATTATTCTGGGCTTTTCTTTATCACAAGTTGCTACAATTTCGTTAATTTCTAAAATGAACTGTTTTCATAACTGATGTGGTTTGTTGGTTGTTTTCTTAGATTTTTTTAAATTTAATTAACTTAAATCATAAAAAATTGCGGATGGAATGGCAGCTATTTTTCACATTTCTAGCAAAAAGGAATTAGTTTTCTAGTCACTGACATTTTACACCAACATGATCATTGCAGATACTGTAGATTTGTCTTTACTGTACTACTTAAGCATTCTCCTAATGATATGGTATCTAAGCAAGTTTGTTGCACTGAAGGATGCATACAATATGCCAGGACTTTCCATGAAGTAGCTGTTATGATTTATAGAAATCTTATCTAAGTTTGCAGTATAGATTTCATATGGATTTCTGCCCAAATCGAACACTGGTATGTGAAACACTCCAGTGTTAAACTAGAAGTGCTCTCTCCTTCTCAAAAACAGAAGCTCACAATATCTACATTTTCTTTTTGATTTTGTAGATAAAAATGTAACTGATATTTGCATGCTTAATGATGCAGTATTCCTCTAGAAAGCTGTATTTCTGACTAAATAGGACCAAACTGACACTCAAGTTTCATTCACATGTAGTTATTACATATCAAGAAGGAAAAATTCAATAGGAATGAAAGACAAAACACTCCAGAGTGCATGAAAATACCACTAGATCTTGTCTATGAAATTAAAATGACTTAGCAAAAACCTTTGGCTTGTGGTTTGTTTGCTTTAGATTTTACCATACCTTCCTTAATCAACAACAATATGAACAAGCTATAAGCCATATAAGCACGTGGGAGATGGTTTATACTTACCATCATCGATGACAGCTTGCCACTGGTGCATGTTCATCTGATATGAAGATCTGACACTGAAAGCTTGGCACTGCCAGTCCCTGAAGGAAGGCACACCAGCAGGACAAGAAGGATTTTCACATACCCTATACTGCATTGTGGGCCCATGACACTCTCCTTCAAGGCCTGAACTAGAAAAGATGGCATAAATATAACCCTTTACTGTGGGTAATGTTTTTGTCAAACCTACAGCGCAGTTTATTTATGCTAGACATAAATTCAGTTTAAATAGGAGATTTTTTGTTGGCACAAAGCATCAAGAAATCACCCATAAAAAAACACAGTCACAGAACAAAACATGTTTGCCTTCTGTTTGTACTGGTTACATTACATATAAAGAGTGCTGGGTGGTGAATCATAATTTACACTTGGTCCCAAAGAAGCACAAGGACTAGTAGGAGTGTTCAGTAAGGAGAACTATATCACCTCAACTGCAACTTTGATATAGTTGAGGTGATTTTTCTCTACCAGGCCTTAGCCAAAGGTACTACTGAAAGGAAGGAACACCTGAAGATTGGCCCTCTCCTTTTTTTACAAGTCAGGTGTGCAAGGTTCAGACAATATGCTTTGTTTCTTTTCGGTCACTCTATTTGTTCTTGCACATACTAATGAACAAATGCAAAGGAACAGTGAACTGCAGAAACTAGAGCTAATTATTTGGATCCCTGCCTGGAAAAATGAATTAATGAGAGTGAAATTAAGGCATCTGTAAATTCTAGAAATAGCTTTTTTTTTGGTATACAGCAGAAAGTGATGTCTAGGTGGCATGAAATATGAAAGCATTCTGTGTATCTAAGTTATCCGTTAAACCACCACACTTTTGTATATCCATGTCTTTACCTCAAATTTCTTTATGCAAATGAATCTTTTTTTTAATTCCTCTGTATTTCCTGTAGTTACATTTTACCCCCAATCTGCTATATTGTTTTCCATCTTTCTTCATTTCCCCTTTTGTTCTATCATTTCTCTAAACCACTGACTTGACTCAACTCTACTCCACACTATTCTTCCTAGTACTTGTCTTCATTACTCAGCTCTACTCTCTTCCCACTTCTACATCTATTTATTCTTTTTCACTTGATGTATAAATGACCCAGAAAAAGAGAGATGGTACTGAGTAATGAAAGCACATTTTAGCTGACCACTGGAATATAGTGAAACAAATTCTATTCAAGTCAAAGGTAAAAATCCCTTTATGCTCAATGGCAGAAAGTTTTCATTTTCACAAGATATGGAATCTAAATGCTGTTTCCAGATAGTCTATCTAAATATGTCTGAAACTGGTAGATACTTCTCTTTTTAAAAGTTGCAAATTCTTGACTTTCCAGATAAGACAGAGATCAATTTTCTCCAGTAAAAAAAATTGCAAGAGTAGAGTTACACACTGACTCTTTGCAAGTCAGAAATTATGAATTTAAATTTCTGTTGCTTCTTCAGGTGAAGCTTAAAAAGAAATTTGTGTTCTCCAGTTTATTATCTAAGCTTTTGACAGAAGCAGATGAAAAATAGTGCCATGCTATAAAACCCCTGAAATACCTATTCTTCTAAGTATTTTTCAGCATTCATAAAAAATGAACTGCTTATGTATAGGATAACTATATCTTAATAGGTTTCTGTACTCATGTTAATTTTGTTCAGAAATTCTGATAAACAGCAATGGAAACCTGAACTTGCTTTTACCCAGGGCATTTGCGTTGTCGACTGCTGATTCCAGTGTTGCAAGTACGGCTGCAAGTGCTCCACGCGCTCCACTCCCCCTCCATGTGCTCCGAAAATGAGGTCCGATTGATACACTCTCCAGCCTTACACCACTAGGTGAAAATTCATCTCTTAGGTAAATCAATCAAGGCACATTCAAAACCATTCACTGCTTCACAAGCACAATGGGAAGTGCAACATATACATTTGGTTCAATACATGGTTTTCATGTAAGTCATATATTTTTTCCTGTTTTTCACCAAATTCTTTTATTCTGCCCTAGTAAATACAGCAGCCAGAGACCATTCTCTGGTTGAGTGGCCTAGGAGCAGGTGCAATTCTTGTCCAGAAGCTTTAGCACAAGTTCATTCCCATCAAATGCCTCCTGGTCCCCAGAGTATGCAGTCTCCTTCATTTGAGACTGGGTGGCACCCATGAAAGCATTTTTGGGTTCAGCTCAAATCCATTGCAGGGATCACCCTTCATCTCAAGTGCACCAATGACCACAGTGCCTGGGACTGTTCTCAGGACTTGTTTCTCTTAGCACTACAGTTCCCACCTAACTAGAGGGAAATGCATTACCTCTGATTAACCAGTAACAAGTTCAATAGAAAGATATATTACATGTAATTAAGAAAATGAGATTTTATACACAACTTGTATTCAAAGAGAAAATGGAAGCTAAAAAAAGCAACTGTTGAGAGAGCCAGGAGAATTTCTGGCATTTATCTATATAATAATAATAGTAACCTCAATAATCTTGCATGCATATATTGTTTCCCAGGACAACTGCAATTTCTTACTCAAAAACGATCAAATCACTGTTGTTTGGTTCTGCAACCTATGTCCACATCTGGTATAAATCATCATAACTCTGCAAAAAACTAGTACTTTATCGACTTATACCAGCTGAATATCTGTCCCATATATAATGAAACAGAGGTATTTTCCAACCTTAACAATTCCATGATTCTATGAATCAGCAATTGCAACACAATAAGGCCACAAATAGACAATGAACAATTAATGTCATTAACATCAGTAATTCAACCCATTTCTCTTTGCATTCTGAACTATTGGTGAATTACTGTTATCAATGGATAAAGTTCAGCAAGCAGACTCATATTTTTAGCAAACCAAGATATGTCACCCATGCTGTCAATAAAGGCCTTTATCACTTTTACAATACACTTAAGTAACTTGCAGCGTCTATGCTAAATCCTTAAGTGGTGATCTTAAACTTTGCTTTTTCAGTGGACTTTCCTGGGACACTACCATATCATTAATACTCCCACAAGTGCAAAGTTAGAATGAGTCCTATGCAATGCATTGTTACTATCACCTTTTTCAAGTCAGACATCAATATGCAATATGCAGAATAATTTTGGGTGCCCAGTTGACAATGGTGATGCTTTCACAATGAAAAATTCTGGGTAAGTCTTCAAGCTGCTTTCTTATTCTATACCATGGGCATGCAAGTCTCAAGGCAAAAAATATGACACTGAACAAAAAGCATGTCCCTTACTTCCAGGTATCGATCTCAGACAATATCAACTAGATGCTTCATCAGGATTAAAAGCTTGAAGGAACTGTAATAATTTTAGAGATATGAACAAACGGTCTGGTTTCCCTTTAGTGTGTAAAATTATACTACCCGAATATTTTATAGTAGTTTATTGATTCGGTTTTAGGGGAATGATGACAGCCCTGGTGAGTGTAATATGATTCAAAGAGCAAATCACTCCTGTGGGAGACTACTGTCAGCACACTAACATAAAATTCCCAGGATATATCCATGATGCTGCTCTGTTATTTACTTAAGTTTATTTATATTCATTTACATATATATATAGAAATAACATGCATTATTCAAAGAGGAAAGCTCTTGAAGGACGTTTAATATAAGTCTGACTTCAGGTGAACATTTATTTTGTCTGTGATGTCATACTTTAAATGACATTTTTCACTCTTTTACATGTACTGACACCATAAATTTATCTTTAGAAAACTTATCCTGAAAACTTTTAACAAAAATCTATATTGATTCCTTCAATGTAACTATTTCTAAATCTGAAGTCACAACTGAGAACTTTGTATCTTTGAGACCTCATTCTATTTACATTTAGAAATGCAAAAATGGCATTCCAGTCATAAATAGGATACAAAATGCGTAAGAATTTGAAACAAAACAGTGTAAGGATTAAAATATTTGTGGGTTTGACTAACTTTTTAAAAAAACTCATTGGCTTTAGGGAAATGTGGGGGGTTTATATCTATATTATGTAATACATAACATATAGTACATTCAACTATATATGGATTACTTCTAATAATTGAGGTAAGCAGGAACTTTCAACAAGTGCAAAGACCTATTCAGCTTGTTTCCTTAACTGTTAGGTGTTTTCCACCAGAAGCATACCTTTCCAGTGTCACAGTCTGTTCCATCCATTGGTGGATCCAGTTTAGTTTTGCATTCCTTCTCACTTTCCACCTTACACCATAACCCAGTGCAAATGACATGCTGAAAACGAAACACAGAGGAAAGCACAAAATCTATCTTATGTAAAATTACTTTCTGCATGCAGTCCACTAATTTAATAAAGTCTGATGATACTCAAGTATGTTTAAAGACAGGTTAAACATGCACAAAACCCAAAGTCAGCAGATTCTGCCTAGACTTTTACTAATCACGCTTGTCTAGGACTTACAGATCCCTCTTGTTCATGCTATCTTACACTCTTCCAATGATTCATGATTCATCTAGAATTAATGTATTTCTCCAGAAGAAAAACGCAAAAAGCCATCAAACCTGACATCCACAAAGAAGACACAAAGGAATCAGACAAATGAGGATGAAGTATTTTTTCTGGAAAGAAGAAAAGGGTCATGTCAGGGGTACTAGTCAGTAGACAATTTTAGAGATGGAAAGAAAAGCTGCTCATTCTGTCCTTCTTAAGCATCAGAATAAGACAGTCATACCTTATTCAAAAGAAAGAACAGCCTTGCAGGATGCTGGCTCACATTTCCCCAGATATCCTTGGCAGCTTTCCCTAATTTTCTCTAAAATGTCCTCCTTCCCTCATTGTTTTCAGTCATGGCTTCATTCTCCTTGGTCTCTGTTCCACTCTTAATGTTAAACCACATGGAAGTGAACTAAGGGCATGTGTGGCCTGCATATTTTTGTGTATACACAGCGATTTCTCCCCCAGTATGTATATTACTCCCAAAGAGGGGCAAGAAGGTTCAGGAGAGGGGGATGGGTTGCAAGGAGGATAAAAGATAGAGAACAGCTGGTTTTTTTGAAACCAGGGTTCCTAAAAGACTTGTTTTCTCTGACTCAAATGATTTCTTACATTGGTACACCCAGTAAGAGTCTCTGTTCCTTTTACGCTATACCTGAAAAATGTATAAATCTATGTGTGATAAATCTTAGGCTACCTTGAAAAAAGTCTTACAGCAGAGGAAACATAATTCAACAAAAGATTGTGTCTGAACCAAGGAACAGGACAGTTCCAGTGGGAGTCTTGCATGTAAAAATGTCTGTAACATCAGTTATCAAAAAAAAGACAAAGACTATAGAGGTCTGAAGTGTTGCACAGAAACAAGAGACAGGATGGCAGCAGTCAGACTTACTCCTGATTCATCCTGTAACAGTTTTGTGCTGAAAGCTGAACTAACAAGGCAAAAGTTAGCTCATGCATGTTGAAAAAAACCAGACTGCTACAGAAGTCCTATCGTGTTCTTGGATAATTTTAACAAACAGTGTTCAAATATCAAACTGTAATTTCTGCTCTTGTTCATTGTTTTTTAAACAATGTAGAAGAAGACAATAGTAGATGAGACAGAGTATCAGATGTTCATGACAAAGTGCTCCCATACCAACTATGAAATGCAGACATACTGTTGGAATAACTCCACAAAAATATGTTAAATTAATGTTCCTAATTTTTTTATCATATCCTTAAATCTTAATTTATCAAATACTACAATGAAGGAAAAGCCATCCAGGTTTATCCAAGTTTTCAAAAAATAGAGTCAAATTTTCCTTTATGCCACCACATTTTAAAGTATGATATCCCTTTTTTTCCTTAAATACTTTGATCTTGTGTGTAATTTCACTGCATATGATTGCAGAATGGCTTACAACAAACCTACAGTTCCTTACACATCAGAAACAAATCTAAACACAGAGAGGCATTAAATCAGATTTACAAGGAGTTAGGTACCTGAACACACAGATGCACTTGAGCTGCGTAAAATAAATCAAGTAAAATTAAGACACTTTCCTTGCTAATATCCATTGTATAGATCTACATGTTATTACAAAATACTTGTATACCACCTCCCTATGAACCATGATTCTAACTTTCCCAGATAGAAACAACTGAGCCTTGAGTGAGCTGTGTTCTACATATACTTCACCAGTTGTTAAAATAAGCACTCAGTATTAGTATAATATTTAATCTTAGACTTTGATATTCCCCAAACACAAGAAGATTGTGGCATGGAATTTCTAAAATTGGTGGATAGACTTGTAAGTTTTTTTTCCATTTCAATCAAATCACAATGAGACTATTTAGCTACTGTTCAGATTGCACGTCTGTTGCAGAAGTATATATAGACTACTGTTGCCATTTAACTTTTGACATTTAAACATTTCTGCATAAGGCTGGAGAAAGACCATGATGCACACTTGGTTTTTTTCATTGGCAACATGCAGTGATGCAGATCAGGACTGATTGAAAAACTTCAAGGAAAACTGGAGGCTAGTGTCAATATTACAGTCACTCCAAAATCAGAGCACAAACTTCTAAACCAGAAATTTACTCCTCTGGGGAGAAAGTTTAATTCAGTCAAAATCAGGATAGCTAAGCTAATAACATTCATGAAGTTTTACTAGTTATATATGATAAGCACAGGTCAACAGCCATTACAGCATTTTAGACTAGCCAAGAGAAGTAATAGTACTTGTAAAAACTTGTACTTGTGATATCACATTATTCACAGTCTAAAATATTTGGAAAACAAAAAATTGCCAAGCACGCACAAAGGACCCTTTTTTCCTGAAAGAATGTGTTAATTATCAGTTTCTAACAGCAAAAGCTTGTAAAATACAACATGAAAGTCACACTGTACAACAGAAATCGCAGAGGCCATTCCAGCTTTTGAGTTTTGTTTAGGTTTTTTTTTCAAATTAAAATAGTGAGGCAGGTCTCTATGCATCAGAAGGATGAATTTCCAATCATACAAGCATATGGAAAGAAGGTCCAGTTGAGAGGAAAGAACAGAGACAAAAAGGGGCATTTTAGAACATTATTTGTGCAATGTCAAGATTGTTTAAAATGTCATGGTAGAGATGAGGACAGATATTTCACCAGGACTATAATATTTCCAAGACTTTTCATTCCAAGTTTTTTCATTGTGACCTTTCCCTGAAATGCCTTAAAAATCACCATGAAATATAACCAGTCTCCTACTTCTTTGCAAAGATCACAGCTGTGTTATGACAAGAATTGTTTTAGTGGAACTGACTAGATAGCATTCGCATCCTGGACTTTAATCTCAAAAGCCAACATTTAATAGTTCAAGAATTATTCTACAATCACATTTAGTCACCAAGAACTAATTCTGTGCCATGATCTCACTATCTGTAAAGTGAAACAATGTTAGAATATAATTGATTCTTGTGTGAGACATCATGGGCATAAAAGCAAACTTGGCTCCCTTACAAGACAAGCATGGAGACATGGTATAAATCTTGAACCTGGAGATCCACTCACACTTTTCTCAGGGTCTATAAATTTTGCTTAGACTGTGAAAAAATAGTCTTTGAAATAAAGATGAAAGGGGAAAAAATGGTCTGGACACCACTCACGAAAGAAGAGTGGGAGGGTCTCACTTGAGAAAATACAGGAGTAGTACCTCAATGATCCCTTCAGTCCTTTGCTTCAGTCATTAAATTATAAAGATGAATTCTTGATAGCAAGGGAAAATCATTGGCATCTAGAGTGTTTCTCAGAGGTTGCCATGTAATGTGACTGCAAATTACCCTAAAGTGCTGCTCAGTAATAACATTTGTAAAAAAATTACACCTCAGTGGAAACGCATCATTGATTGTACAAATGATACATGTAGAATTAAGAAAATTATTTTCCATCACTACTCAATTGTTCTTAGTTGAATAGCTGTTATATGTGAAACATAGTTGCTTAATGTAGAAGACTGCGTGAAACTCTGCTCATCAAATTATCTTCCAGTCACAAAAAAATCTAAGACTGTGACATAGTCCATAACTTATCTTTTACACAGTTATACTGAAGTGCATGAACTGTTTAGCAAGCAGAACATGTCCAAGAAATCCTGGGCTATATATTGTTGGATTTACTGACATTTAAATGAACCTTCAAGGAACATGTTTCTCTCATTTCCTGGCTTGTGGACAACAACTATAACCACAATAAACTGCCAGCTACTGGCAGAGTAGGAGATAGAATACAGAGAATAAAGGATGGAGTTTGGATATCATGGAATATTCAGTGGTCATTCAAATTCATTTGCATAAATTAATATGGTAACTAATGAAATACTGTATTCAGCTTAGACAGAGAATCACCTTCATAATAAGTAAAATGCAATTATTTGGAAGGTTAATTTAAATATATCTTTTGTTTTCATCTAACATCCTTGCAATTCTGAAAGAGATGACAAAACTACCTACTGAGTAACAGCACATCACAGTTAGGTGCTACGGGTGTTGCACAGTCTGTGAGCTAGAATGTATGAACTCATGGAAAGTTTGTATAGTTTGGTTCTAGGCCAATTTTAATTGTAACTTTATTTCTTTTTTCTATCTCTTCATAAGTAAGAGAAAGCCATGTAAGAGCAGGATGGCCTTCTTATCCTTCGGGCTGTGGTCTATCTATTTTCTTGCATCATTACTACATTCTTCAAAGCAAACCCACATTATCTTTGGATTTAAGTTACAGTGGTATGTTAATACTAATATTTAATAGGAATTTTCCTAAACTGACCATTTTAATATAAATATTAATATTTAACAAAAAAGTTATCCAGTTAGTGGGAAAAAGACAGAAGGATTTATATACCTGAAAGTAAGTGATTTAGCTGACATGTGCCCTCTTACATACAAAATGCCAGAAAAGGGGAACATGATTGAGGATGACTAGAAACTGACAATTAGCAGCCAACACCTAGAACCCAAGTACTTTCTGTGCAAACAGCTGAACACTACCTGAGTAGTATTGATTGAATTTAACTTCCTAACATCTTAAAAATAATAGGATTATATTATCAGGATGCCACAAGAAGAATATTCACTGCATCGGGGAACAACAGGCACAGGGTCACTTACTTGGCTATCTGAATTTAAATATCTGAATTAGAACTAAACACCAGAGTATTAAAGGAGGGGAAGTCTCTAGAGAAATGAAGAGCATATAAAGGTATTATGCAAGAGCAAGTCTCCATGTTTGTCTACTGTCTTCAATTACTTTTGAAACTTTATTAGTAAAGAAGACCTAGAAGAAATAATAGACTAACACTCTATCATCTTCTTGTTCAAAATAGGCTTTTAGGCTATCAAAAATAGAAATAACATCTTTTAATTGAAAACAATATACTGAAAAGCAAGAAACAGGTTGCAAATAATGAAAAAAGTACTTGGAAGTAATGAAGAACATCTGTTGAACAGTTCTACTGCTCATGTCTAGAGCAAAAATGTTTTCAATAAACCAGCTGAAATAAAATCCAGTAACCTATGGCACTTTTTTTTTTCAGCTATATCACTCTCAGCATGCAGAAGTCATACATATTTGCAATGCTTCCTCCAACAATCTTTAGATAAAGATTACTTTCATTGAAGGTCTCTAAAGAAGTACTGTGTCCAAGCTGAAAACATGAAGAGAACTGAAGAACTAAAGAAGAACGGAATTAAGCTTTCATATTAAATACTTCTGACCTTTCCAGGCTATCTGCCCACTGATTCTGATGAAATTTCATTTCACAGCTTCTCCTAGACCCTGCTGTATCAACCCATTCTCCATGCTCTTTATACATTTGTAATATCATCTCCCCATCTTGTCTTGGTTATTGTCTCAAGGGCATCCAACATGTTTAGTCTGTCCTGTTGATATTAAAGAAGGTTGATTTTTCTCTGTTAAAACCATTCTTAAAGTGCTTCTTCAATCATATGTGTACCAGTGTCAGTTCATAAAATCATGACAACCTCTTCAGTTTTGTTAACTTATCTTTTTAAGGTTAATATATAGTGACGCTGCTTCACACAAAGGCATGAAGCAATGTCAGCAAACTCGCTTTTATAAATAGGAACTTCTATTGCCAGGGCACTGTACAGGTCTGCCTGGCCTCACAGGTGACTGCTGGAAGGGTAGGTATTTTCAGCAGAGCAGAGAGCCCAGCTAGCACAAATATTCTCCCTTGGCACAGGCACAGCATATACTTCTGAATGTCAGATATGGAGGTTCAATTTCCAAAACATAATGAAATGGAACCTACACACAAAATCAGGTCCCAGTGGAATAAATTGCAAATACTCCATTTGCTGCAATGAGGTGTCTTAAGACCGTGATGTCTTCTGTTTCTAAAGTACAAGGAAGGGATCAATGGTATATGATGAAACATATTTCAGGACATTTGGAGACCCAAAACTAATGAAAATGTGCATATTAACTTTGGAAAGCAAAGTATAAACTTCTAATTTCAGAGATGCCATATTTTCTTTCTCTCAAGCACACATACAAAAGTATCTCTGACACAAAAACTAGCTGGTAGATGTATTTTCTTAGCAGCCTTACCTGCATTTCATGGCAAAAGGAAGCAGTTGGTCCAAAAAGAATCTGACACTGTTCATCTGCAGTGTACGTCATTCCTGGGAGCTTGGAGGGAATAATCACAGAATTGAGGCTCTGAGGATTCGTCTGTACCAGACAGTTACTGGCCTTTGACCTGGCAATGTGCAGAGATTCATACACTGAGGAATCCTAAAGTCTGATCATCATGCCAACTTAAACTTGCATACAACATTAGAAACACATGGACTCTTAAGAATTTTTATCTGTCAGCATTGGGCTGTTGTTCATGTATAAATTGATGTGTCTTACTTATTATAAGTTAACAGTATGATATGAAGTTGTACATTTGCAGAAAGGCAATATAAATTATCAGCTGTAATAGGCATTTCAGGAAAGTGCTGGACAAGATTTTAGTGTAAAATTTACTAAATTGATTAAGGCTTTGATAGTGATTTAAGCAATTATATAAAAAAAGAAAATTTATAATGCATAGAGGCAGTCAAGTATCTTAGTTTTCACATTTAGCAGGACCCCAAATGAATCACTTCAGATTACATACATACACATTTAAATATACATATATTTCTGAGCTGGTAGCCAGAAATTTAACTTTTCTCAAAAACCAGGAAAAAAAAAGAAAATTTAACCTGTTAAAGCACCAAGTCATGGTTTTGATTTCTCTCTAGAGTCAGTACAAATGTATCACACCAATGTATATAAGTCACACTAAACATTCCAGTGTCATAAAGCAGATCTTTTTAACTGTTGTAAGGAAATTGTCACCAGATATATTGATAAACTTAATAAGGGAACAGAACTTTAGGGAACGGACACTATTTCAGAAACTCAGAGTAAAACTAAATGTTATAATTTGTTTTCTGGGTATACTATTGTCTATTAAATAGCTTGCAGTAAATTTCTATTTAAAAAAACCCCAAAATTTAGTTACACAGCATGGCTTTATATTGAATGGCTCAACATAGATAAGTGAATCTGCATAATATTAATAGATTATTCACTGTCCAACATTCTCAATATGTAACATATGTACACATATAAAATGTGTGTATAAATATGTAAAAGCATAATCCTGTACACTAACACATGAAAATGTAAAAATACACGCAATTGCTGAAAACAGATTTTAATAAATCTGTCGAATATTAGGTTATGATGATTTAAAACATTTTGATAGCTTATGCAGTCACAAATCTCCAACTGAAGTAAAAAATACTGAAAACTTATTATTTCAGGATGTTTACTGCTACTATTTGTAAATTGCATACAGTAAGAGTTCTTTTGCTTGAATTATATACCTGAGAAATCTTTCCAGATCTTCCCTGCTGCATCGAGACCATGAAACATCCCCAAGATTCTGTCCTTTAATCCACTCCCCAGACATGATATGAAGACCATCTGCACAGGATGGGTGGTCATTGTCATGGTTTATCCCCATGCTGAATTTTGAAGTTATTAAAAATAAAACAAAGCACAACAAAATAAGAAGTTGTTTTCAGAAAGTTTATAAGTTAAACCTCTTGCAAGAGTCTACAAAACACTCATATATATTATATGCAGCAAATCTCTTTTGGTTTTTTTACCATGTTATCTTTCATAGAAGTACATGGAACCATGTGTAGAGGACCATTCTATAATGAAAGATGAAAGTGAAGCTGCATCCCTTGGATGATAAATAGTACATTATAATCAGTTTAATACACACTTTGGATAACTTTTTGAATGTTCAGAATTGCATAACTATGGCAAATTTGATGAACACTAATTCTCTTGCTAATAGACAACCAAAGTACTGGAAATTTAATTTTTGAGATCAGTGAACACTTTGGCAGTGATTTTATCTTAATTCCAAATGGAACAGGTTGGTTGAAATTTTATAGTTTGGTAAAATGATTACTAGTTTAATGTATAACTACTGTCTCTAAAGAAAAATCACCTAAATGTGTTTCCAATGTCTACTGCTAGAAATAATACTGATGAAGCAATTACACTGATTTTGACTTTAAAGCCTTAGCATAAATATGCATCCCACAGACTTTTCACATAGGGCACTGCAATGAAAAATTCTACTAAACTGTAGCTGTTATTTTAACTGTAGTGAAGACTCACTGTTATTCACGATTAATAAACAAAGAGGATGAAGATAAGACTTACAGAAAAGCATGGTTTTCAAACTTAGATATGTGGATACATGTTTGACTGGCATTATGAGAAATAAAGCAAATACTCTCAGCTGGTTTTGAAAATTTGCAAATGAGTGTGAGACTAATGTCCAGAGTACTGGATTTAAAGTAGTGCTGGCGTTTTGCAATGCTAGTCTACCTTGCAGAAAAGCAAAATTTCAGGGTGAATAAAGGTCTATACTTTGTACTTCAGCCAAAGAGTAGCCAAATAGCTTACAGACTGCGAAGACAGGAGAGTTTTTTTGTGTCTGTAGAAAAACTAGAGTACGTCATGCTTCTCCATATTTCACCATACCACCGTACCAAATGGCAAAAAAAAGACCTGCCTCCTGTCATTTGAAAACACCAGCTCACTTTTCTTGTCCACTTCATCTCCAAATCTCTTCATGACTAGATCAAATTTTACGTAATTTTGCAGGCTGCTTCACCTTGTATTTGGTAGTGAAATAAATTGAAATATCATGTAGGGCTTTATCTTGCCTATCGGAGTGCTAAGAGTGTTATATTGACACGTACACCTCACAATCTGGAATACTGAAACAGCTGCTTCTGCATAAATGGGATAATGTTGCTAGCTGTAAACAGTATAACTGAGAAAAATAAATTTGTCTGACTCTCATCTTAGCATCTGTCTTTTCCTAAACTGACTGAATGGGACAAAACAACCACACAAATGTGCCTCTGCACTTGCCTTACACTCTTCTTGCTTGCCTCACATGCAGAATTTGAAATAACTATCACCAGAGTTAGTCATATCCATAGGAACTATGGAAGAAGACACGGAAAATCTAATGACTCTTCACTTTGCTGACTGCATAAGAAATAAATTTTGCTTACAGTTCTTCAAGTTATATACTTTCTAAGTATCAAAGTACTCATTTACCAGTACCATATATACACTGTGACTTGAGTTAAAACATTTACAACATGAAGGTACACAAATTATTATAGAATTGATGGCTCCCATTTATGCAGTGTGAATTCACACATTTATATGGTATTTAAAATTAAATTATTACTATTATTTCCATACTACTCTGAAGAATAATTCTTGAAGCCAGACTTTATCACAAACTATTCTGTAAAATCACCCATAAAAAATGTGTGCTGATCTGAGCCATGAACTTTGCTGTTTCAAAAAACAATTACACTAGCCTCCATTGCATACATGCATCAGTGTACCCCTTTTTCAAATCTATTACCACAGAAGCATTCTGTAAAGCCTATTGGCACAAGAATTCTGAGGAAAACATTGTCTTTTAAAGTAAGAAGTAGCAAAAACTGTCATAACAGATGTGTATATCAGCACATTAAGCAATAAAAAAAATCATATTCCGATACTTTAATTGCCATACTTTTGAAACACTTGTCTTATTTTGCTTTGACATTCAAATGTAGTTAAAAGTATCTGCACTAGTCCAATGAAATTCATTCCTCAATCCTCTTCCGCCTCCAAATTAAGTACATGTATAAAAATATCCTTCAAAAGTCGAGTACTGGTCATATGTTAACATCAACAAACTAAACCACAAGACAATATCTGAAGAGTATGCTAAAGTAGGAACAGAACCTACTCTTCTCAGAAATGTCTTCCTCAGTAAGTATTGCTAATACCTTCTATAGTATGGTAATAACTGCCACTTTTATCTGACCCAGTATCGATTACAAGACCACATAAAAGTTGATGTGGAGTCAATGGGACTTAAAAAGTAATTATTATACAATTCACTACTGTGGCAATTATGTGTGTACAACTGGGTTCAAGACAGGTAATGGCATCATCAATAACATTGAAGCAGAAAATCATTGCTGGGGCCAACACTGTTCAACATCTTTGTCGGTGACATGGACAGTGGATTGAGTGCACCCTCAGCAAGGTCACTGATGACACCAAGCTGTGTGGGGCAGCTGACACACTGGAGGGAAGGGATGTGCCATCCAGAGGGACCTTGACAGGCTGGAGAGACTGGCCAATGCAAACCTCATGAAATTCAACAAAATGAAGTGCATGGCATGGCCATGGCAATCCCAGGCACAGCTACAGGTTGGGTAGGGAAGGAATGGAGAGCAGCAACAAAGAGAAAGACTTTGGGGTGATGGTGGATGAGAAACTCACCATGACCTGGTAGTGTGCACTCACAGCCTAGAAAGCCAATCGAATTCTGGGCTGCATCAAAAGAAATGTGGCTAGCAGGTCAAAAGAGGTGATTCTCCCTCTCTACTCTGCTCTCATGAGATCCCACCTACAGTACTGAGTGCAGTTCTGGTGCCCTCAACATAAGAAAGACATGGAACTGTTGGAGCAAGTCCAGAGGAGGCCACAAAGTTGATCAGAGGACTGGAGCATCTCCCCTATGAAGACAGGCTGAGGAAGTTGAGGCTGTTCAGCCTGGAGAAGAAAAGGTTGCATGGAGACCTCATAACAACCTTCCAGTATCTGGAGGGGGCCTACAGGTAAGCCAGAAAGGGACTATTTGTTAGGAAGTACAGTGATAGGACAAGAGGTAATGGGTACAAATTGAAAGACAGGAAATTTAGATTAGATATCAGGAAAATGTTTTTTACTGTGAGGGTGGCAAGACACTGGCACATGTTGCCCAGAGAGGTAGTGGATGCCCAAGCTCTGGCAGCATTCAAACCCAGGCTGGATGAAGCTTTAAGCAACCTGGTCTAATGGAAGGTCAACCTGCTCATGGCAGGGGAGGTTGGGTTGAACGATCTGTAAGGTCCATTCCAAACCCTTAACATTCTATGACTTTATGATCTCTCCTGTCATCTAAGGGAACAGGTTATATTCTTGCATCCACAAATGCTAAACCCACATACCAAAAAGTATCAAGTATCACACTTTGATTTTATTGTACCAGAGTATTAAGATATAAAAGCTCTTTTAAGTCTCAACAAAGGGTCCTCAGTCATTATGCTACATTTAAATAAGTTAAATAAATAATAAGCACACCTTCTGGAAAGAATTAGGTCTGCATTGCTATTCTGTATTTATTCTTACCATAGGACACTAGAATTCTCCTACATGTGCTACTTTCATGACAACATGAATTTGCTCGGTGACCCCACATGCTTGTAGGTGGAAAGCTTTTAATCATGTATTATTTTATTATTTATTCATTGTTTTAATTGTGCTTTGCAAATGGCAAGTGGTGACTTGGCTATCACCATCACACTACACTTAAAATGAACAAGAATTATGCTATTAAACTAGAAACAGCCAGTGCAAGGACAAAGACTAAGCAGCACCTAAAACTTAATATAGGAGCAATTAATTAGATGAGTTCAGAGAGATGCGGAGAATTACATTAGGCTTGGATGTAAACAGAAAAGTGCTAGAATGAAAAAGATTAAAGAGAACTACTACTGTTCAGAGTTCTACTAATATTTGAACAGATTAGGAAGTAAGAGATGGGTTAAGAAAACCTCAAGAGCAAGCACCCAAGGAACCAGCAACAGATTCATAGAATCATAGATATAAATCCTAAAAGATAACAGTTCAGCCCAAGACGTATGAGCAACAGAGGAGTGATGAGTGTAAACTGCAGGTCCAGGATAATAGTTTTATTTTAAGCTCAGGACAGATTGAAATTACTGGAAAACTCTCCCTTTGTGAAGGTGAAAGTAAAACTCTGAATGCTGCTGCTAATCTATACCTATGATGTGTGATGGGAACAGAGTGCCATCTGATTTCTTTCAAAATTTATATTATTGTAAATGATTGCTACATAGCATTTGTAAATTAACTGCCATTATTATCATATATATTTTTCCATTCATCCACACAATGAATTCTATTACCTTAACAAATAAAAATAACACAAAACCACACTATTAATTACAAAGTGTTATCTTCCTTATTATTTCCACTGCTTTCTTTTCTGTCATCATTATGTGTAATACAATGCTAGAATGAGCAAAACTTCTTAAACTACAGACTCAGAAATTACAAGGTTTAAAAGTTTATGTGGCATTTAACAGTACAATTATTTTCACAACAATGCATCTGATCTGAAATTTTGTGCGTTGCAGTATCTCAAGGATGTATTTGGTAAGTAAAATAACACCACTGATTTATCTATCATAGACAGGGAGATGGAAGCTGCACTACTTTGCTAGTACTTGTATCACACTTTTTCAACTGTTTTATCACACTGCTATCTTTATGGACAAAATTATATAAAAAACTCCAAACTAGGAGCAGGTTTCTATAAGCTATTTTATAGAAATAATGCAAAAATATGTATTGCTATATGCTAGTTTGTTGATTTTTTTTAATCTTTTAGTGAATTAGTAAGTGTTGTATGATTTTCATACGTGTTTTAAAACATATGAGGCCTTCACAGATCATTGCATAAATGGGATAAGACACATGTCTACTTGTAAATGAATTATTTAACCTAAAGTGAATTGAAAGGCAATTAACCCAGCTACAGAAGAACTATGATGGTAAGAGGTAAAAGATCATTTCTTTTGGAAAGAATTTATTGTTATAGGAAAATCTACTAAACAAGGAAATCTCAGGTTTCTGGTTAGTAATGAGATGATAAGAAAAAGCCAAAATAAAGGTTTGCACAATTAATATTTCTCTTTTGTGAATCATTACTCATTCTCTGGAGTGTTGGCAACTCAGATTACATTTTCAGCCTTAAAACAATTAGGTAAAAAGTACAAAATGTATAGTAGTATATGGACACTAACATGTATTGTATGCTACTGTCCAACTGACTTTGCAACTTCTGCTAAACAGCTGCTTTCTTTATAAGTCATTTACTTCTACCAACATGCTTCAAGAAGCTGGATCTACAAAAGCACTGTGTCATGGTCCTTTGGCTTAAGTATATAAATAATTTGAAGCTTTTCCATGACAGATGTATTTAACGTCATGACATGAAAATATATATTGCTCCTTGCTGAAGATTTTTTACAGAGAGTATATAATACAGGAAAATTATTAGCTTCTGGCAAATATGACAGCCATGCCACATCCTCTAAACTGCAGTATATCAAGATAAACAATTGTGTCTGTGATTTATGACTTTAATCTTATACCAAGGTAAAACATTGACATACAAAATTTCTTGATTTGCATTAAGAAAAATATGGGTTTTTTCATTGTTTTGAATAACCACATAAATTTTGAAAACAAGAGTAAACAGAATGGCAATGTATGTAACAAACTTCACTCTTTTCTGTCATCTCTAATCACAAGTGTACTTTGTTGGATAATTTCCAGGCCACTGGGAAGTTTGGCATGATGTACCCATCTGCCCAATAACATGCTAAGTGGCTTTAAATCAGTATAAATATATGACTGTGTAACACAGATGTCTACTTTGATATGGATACAGGAAAACAAGAGACTGTCAATTTTTAAAGACCTTACCTACTAAACTACTAAAACTGAATGACAGAATCTAATGTGATCTCAAGGACCTTGTGATGGTTTTTTTTGGGCAATGCTTTTTTTTTGCTGTTACTTTCTATGTACTATCATTGGAGGGGTATTACATGCCCTGCTTGCATGGTTGAACATCTAATACATATGATGAAATCCATTAAAATAGTTTTTTTAAAAAAAGACAAAACAGTGATTGAAAAAAGAAAAAATGAAAATATTTAGAAGACCAGTCAGGGCACCATGTTTTTTTTAATCACAATT
>NW_008680059.1:5168-6808 GCF_000695815.1 Acanthisitta chloris | reverse complement strand
GCAGTGATGAAACAACTGGGAGATCATTGTATAAATCATGTTTGAAATAAAGAACATGTAATGCTGAAATGCAATTCAAAGTGAAACCCCCCCATTACCTTTTATCAAATCAATAAACTAAGTAATAAGGAAAAAGAGAGGCATTGTATCTTCCTTGTTAAGAGTAAATTTAAGAAAAGAAGTTTCCTATTTAATAAACTATGCTTTATAGATAAAATTCCCTGTAAAGTGTCCAATTTTTAACAAACAGGATAGAAAATGCCAAAGATCTTAAACAATACAAAAATAATATAAAAATCATAGAATCATAGAATGGTTAGGGTTGGAAAGAACATGAAAGATCATCTAGGTCCAACTCCTCTGTCATGACCAGGGAACGATGGTATGCAGTGCCCTATCCAGCCTGATCTTGACCAGCTCCAGGGATGGGGAGTCCACAACCTGCCTGGGCAACCTGTTTGGTGCCTCACAGTAAAGAATTGATTCCTCACATCTACTCTAAACATATGTTCAGTTTAAAGCCATTCCCCTTGTTCTATCACTCCACGCCCATGTGAAAGTTATCCAGCTCTCTTGTAGGTTCCCTTTAGGTACTGGAAGATGCTATAAGGCCCCCCTTTTCTTCTCCAGGCTTGTCCATGGTTTATGTAGCTATCCACAAAATGCAGAGAATTATAGCCATGTCTCTATAAATCTGTCAATGACACAAATATGTGTATATGTGCTTTTTGAACAATTTTGCCCAAAGTTAGGCTCCCATGCCTATAATTCAGTTGACTTTATTTTGAACAAAAACTCAGTGATGAAGAAAAACAGTCAACACCTCTGATGGTCAGGCTGTTTCTGTATCCAACTATCTGAATCTATGGGTATTTCTGCACCTACAGACAGATGTCTGTATCGACATATCTAACTTGGACTGAGAGACCCAACAGAAAACAATAAAACCACCCAAAACTTTAAGAAGTCCTTTTGAATTAGAAGGCATTTGTCTTTCTGCGTAGTAATTACAAGCAGATATTTTCCTAATGAGGAAAGGGGACAGAGAAGAGCATAACCTGAAATAAGAAGGTCTTGGTCTACTTTAATGGCAAAGTAAAAAAATGAAAAAAAATTTAACAAATTCTCACCCTCCTAGACCAACAAATTTAGAAATTCTACTGGATTAAATAAATTATAAATCAGTGTTAGTGGGGGGGAAAAATAGCAGAGGCTTACAAATTCTACTATTTTAGAAGAGAAGGCCAGAAGCTGGGGGGGAAAAAACCCCCACACCAATTAAAAATATTAATAAAATAAAATCTAGTCACATTGAAATTAGTAGTTTCATAATTGTACTCTTTCACTCCAAGTCTGAGTAAAGGCTTGCAGGACAAACTTGGGAAACATACTCTACTAATTAAGGCAGTTGCAAAGAAACTATACTTGTACTGAAACATTTCTGAATTTGAAGAACCTCAAAAGACCACCTCTGGTTTTCATTCATACCGAATCTTTAACGTACTGCACCTGCATTTATTTTTGTAGGTTGGTACAAAACCACTTCATATTGCAAAGTAAGGTTTAGGTTTCCACTGTATTTCATTGAATTTTTCTTTACACTTTGAGACCCAAAGTATGATAATGTTTTTGCTTCTCCT
>NW_008680059.1:4726-5154 GCF_000695815.1 Acanthisitta chloris | reverse complement strand
CTCTTTTGAAAACAAGAGCAACTAGAATGGTCAAAGATGTTAAAAAAAAATTAAAAAGAAAAAGGCAGTAGTTACCCTTCAAGATTCAAAAAGAGTTTGCGAAAAATTTCTAGAAAAGATCATACATTGAAAGAAGAAAAGATTTATGGCTGGTCTAAGTGGTGATCATTGAGTCTCCATTTCTGAGACAGTGAGAAATACTTTAGATAGATTTGAATCTGTTGAGGTCCTTTTCAATAAGGTTCTCCATTCAAATGTTTGACTTCAATTATTTTTATATTGTCTCTCTGCACAGGGTCAACTACTTCTAATGTCTCCTTTACAATTGCCAGGGCTAGGCCGGCAGAGACAGTCATGCAGAAAAAACAAATGTCTTTTAAATTATCGCCTGATGCTCTTTGGTGCAACATCACTATATTTCAGACTGC
>NW_008680059.1:0-4709 GCF_000695815.1 Acanthisitta chloris | reverse complement strand
GGCTCCATAATGAAGCAGGAATCAAGCTGAATGCCTCTGAATGTTTTGCCGTGGAGGCTGCTCCTTATTTCTATATTTTTTTTGTGCTAGCTGCTTATATATACCTGTCTACCTACTCTTTCACTTCAGTGGCAGTCCTCCTTTTTTCTATGTGGTTTGTTGCTAGCCTTCATGAGGTTGAAATACGTGGTTCAAACAACATCCTGTCTTTTACTGTGATGCCAGATTTGATTTATTCTTTATTTCTTTTTTTTTTTTTTTAAATGTCTATAACAGTACCTACAGAGAATTGTGAAAATATCTCTAAGAATATCCAAACGCCCTGCTATGAGAATATGATGGTTGGGATGCCATTGTGATTGTTTTTCCAAATTTATTTGAATTAATATGAAGGGATTTGCAAGCTTTAAATTTCATAGTGTAGTCTTTAACAATTTTTTCCCAGTATTCATATATCAGCAAATTAGGTTTTATATCCCTGTAGGAAGATTATATGAAATGCTTTTCTTTTTAGCAGTTCAATAGCAATGCAAAGCTATGAAGAAGTTTTAAGTCCACAACCGAATACAACAAGGGTTATAGAGCCTGTCCTGTGTCTTCGAAGACTTGCTACCAGCAACAGTGAGCTTCTCTGTCTACTTTGTTTTGTATACTCCTTGGCATCTAGCAGACCTTAGAATATCAAAGATAGATTTGATTTGTCTGCTGCAAGATGAAAATTTCTCTATAAAATCAGCGTCCCACATTCTCAAATTTGCTATTGCACAATCAATACACCACTCATAACTTTGCAAGAATTTTATAAATCACCATTTCTCAGCAAGCATAAGGTATTGCATTTCTTGTTGATCCAGATGTGTCTTTTTTCAAATCCAGTAGTTGTACTGCCAAGGTTTTTATTCTTGAATCATATTTTTATTGTGCTGGACATAAAACAGTACTTATATCTGTTATTTTCATACCTGTCTCAAAAAATTTCTAATTTACTCCATCAGTGAACTTATCTGCAGATCATATTCAGTGATTGTTTCTTTCCCCTTATTCTTGGTTTACTGTCACAAGAACAAGTATACAGAAAATAAGTCTTCCTCTACCCATTCCCTCTTCCAATACCAGCAAACACTACAGTGAAAAAAAAAGAAATAGAATGGCATGTGGCTACAAAACACAAACAAATTTTCCTTATGAAGTCTTTATCACAACTATCACTCCCACAGGCTGGCTTATATTAATGTGGAGTTGTTTTCTGCAGTTATAAAAATGAAAAAATCCCAAAACAAACCACCAAAAAACAAACCCAGAAAAAATCAAGTTCATGTAGCATCTAATACTTGCATCACCCTTCATATAATTGCTCTGTATTTGCTTATTTTGCATCTGAATTTTCAACAGAAATGTTTTAAGTTCCAATTCTTTCTTGCAATAGGCTTCATGCTTCAACATTCAATCATAGAATCACAGATTTTAGGGGCTGGAAGGGACCTTATAGATCACCTAATCCCATCTCTTCCTGCCATGGGCAGGGACACCTCCCCACTAGATCAGGTTGCTCAGGGCCTCATCCAACCTGGCTTTGAACAGTGCTATGTAGATACTATGACCTCTATTCTCAGACAGCATTGACCAAATTTAAACCAAATCACTTTTAATTCAAAGCATTTGTCCTAAGATTCCTAACCACAACATTCAGTGGCTCAAAGGATTTAGGAAAACATCCCTCTCTGTTGTCACTCTGAAGCCTCTATTCTAATATGTATACACAAAGCAGACACTGCAGGCAAAAATGACACATGCCCCTTTTATTTCATTTAAAAATAAGACCTTTCCTACTTTTTTACTGTACCTTTATGAGTACTGAATCCATGAATCAATTTCAAATTTCATTAACAAATTTTATTATTGCAACACGAGAATTTTTCAGTTTTGGTTCAAAATATTTGTCATTGAATGAATAAAAACATCCAGCCCAATTGTGAAGGACAGTTGCCTCCATCTTCATTTTGCCATCCTTTTGTATTAAGAGGGAAAACATTGTTCATGTTGCAATGACCAATGACTAGTATATGCTTTAATGGGATCTATCCTGAGGAAGCCAAATTAAATAAGGGCTCTTCCAACTCATGATCTCATTAAAATGTTTGCTGGCAACAATAGTTAGAGCTGGATCTGATACACAATACCACAATCTGAAAAGAAAAAACATCTTGGGGCAGCTGCTTTTCCTCTAGACAATGGCAGTCCTTCAGCTAATCTATTTATCTGTAGCTATAAAGATTTCCGTATTACTTCATGTTGCAAACATTTTCTTAATGTACATACTATATATCAATACATGTAATTATTATTATAATTAACAGAAACACTGTATTTCACATTTTTCATCAAATTTAAATCTCTTCCTAGGAGAAAAAAAAAAGGAAAACCTGAAGCACACAAACAAATTAGTCAAATCATAGCAGTATTACATGCAAATGAATACTAGGCTTTGTTATTCACATACTTACTTGTGACCCATCTCATGGGCAATTGTAAAAGCAAGATTCAGACCATTGTCCTCTGCAATTATACATTTTCGTTTTTCACTGCACATTCCACTCAGATATGCTATACCTAAGAAACACAATCACCACATTCAATTATTTCTGGTTATTACTAACTTTATATATTATGGCATAATTGACCCCAAACAGGAATGAAACATTATTCTGGTCAGAATTGTCCAAATCTATAAAAAGATACCTGACAAAGGGTTACTCACTCATAAGACCAAACAATCGATTTTAGCACAACATTGGATAAAAGATAGCAAAAAATATTGCAACCAGTGGTTATATTACCTCACAGTAATTATTACCTAGACTGTGACATTCAGGAAATATATTCTTTAAAAGCATTGTTAGGTGCCCTAATGAAATGTGATAGAACACATGTACGAATATTGATATTGTTGTAAATGAAAATAGATGTCTGCAACAAAATGGGCACAAATCTGAACAGGTATTTCCTCTGAAAGACTCAGAAGAATAGAATGCAAAGCACAGAGCCATGCTCCTACACTCATCCCCGCAAAGCACTGATAAAGTGTTCAGCATGCTAATTATTTAAAACATGTTTAAAGGAGTCAGGTGTCACAGAAGAGTTCATAGGCAACTGCAGCCTGACAAACACATTGCAGAGGCTATAATGTCTTTACTAGATAATACCTTAGGGGTTTTTTTTATAAAAAAGCTACCTCTATGGTAAGGTTTTGAGTTCAAGTTCAGATTTTAAGCGATAGAATGTCTGCAACTGCAAAAGCTTGAGGAACATGCAGCTCAGTTTGGGTAATGGTAAATTTTTTCAGACCACAAATACATTTAGCAGCCACTGATTGTTGTGACTTGTTATTTGAAAATTCAGAGTAAGCAATCAAAACACTGTTTCAAGTGTTTGGCCTTCTTCCCAGGAACATCCTTTCAATGGAATGGTGCCCTCTGGTTCAACATGTTTGCTGGATGTTTGCATGTAAAGGTCAAGTTTGAAATGTTTGACAGTGTTTGAAATTTAGTCATAATTATCATTCTAAGTTAACAAGATAAAAGTCATTCTTTTTACAGTCCAAGTATTTGTCAGTCTGTGAGCACAATGCCTCATCCATAACATGAAATTCAAGTAGTAACCCCATCACTATTCTGGCAGTGTTGTTCTCAACAGAACTGGCTGAAAGCATTTGGATACAGAACTTTGGAGAAAAAAATATTGTTCAGGATTGAACAAAACAATTGCAAATTAGATTTGAAAACGGCAGAATATTTTAACTTTTATTATTTGTTTCCAAAGAAGGGATAAAGAATGGGGCAGGGGTAATTGTTGCCTGGGACGCAAAAAAAAGGCAAAACCTGGACAAAGTGAAAAAACTGAAGTCCTTCAAATGACACCTTATGCTAAATGTAGCTATCATTTATATTGACTCAACATAAAATAAGAGAAGAAAAGCTCTGAAATTTAATGTTTTATTTCAAAAATGTTACTCCACTGGCTGAAATAAAAGTATTTCTATAACCATTTTGTGCCTTGTAGTTCTACAGTTACATGCATCCTCTTTTAAGTTTTGATGACCAAACTGAAAAAGACAGAAATGCTTTTGATACTGGATCTCAAAGTACTACAGCAGGTAAGAATACCAGAAGAAGAAAACATCAGGGTCCTGACTTCAGACATCACCAATAAACTTAAGAAGTGCTATAGCAAATTAGAAAAATTACTCTTGCCATACACAAAACCCAATGCTGCATCTTGAAGAGCTGTGAGCATTCCTTTGCTATATGCAAAATTTTCAGAAGTATCTTCCTTGCTGTGTTGGCTTTGGCTGGGATAGGGTTAATTGCCTTCATAGTAGCTGCTAAGAGGTTATGTTTTGGACTTGTGCTGGAAACAGAGTGAATAACACAGGGATGTGGTAGTTGTTTCTGAGCAGTGCTTACACAGATTCAAGGCCTTATGTCCTCCTCATACCACCCTACCAGCAAGTCTGCTGGGCTAGGCAAGACACCGGGAGGGGGCACAGCCAGGACAGATGACACCATATAATGCCATGCTCTGCAAACAAACTAGGGAGGAGGTTGCTGTGGGGGGGCTGCTGCTCAGAGACTGGCTTGGCTTTGGTCAGTTGGTGGCGAGCAATTGTTTTCAGTGGCATTACTTATCTTTTTGGGATTTATTTGTTTATG
>NW_008680058.1:0-1754 GCF_000695815.1 Acanthisitta chloris | reverse complement strand
CAAATTCCTGACATCTGCCTGGTGACACAGAAGTCTGTTCTCTTTCCATCTTTCTCCTTTTCCTTCCAGGGTTTATTGCCACCAGAAAAGTTGCTCCCTCTTTTTTCTCCTGTAAACCCAATAGTTTTCACTGCTACCTATACAATCCACCCAACAAAGCCATTTTTGGTTTCAGGCTAACCCTTACCCTCAGTGAAAAGTCCTTGTTAGAAAGCACTGTTCGACCAAGTCCAGAGGAGGCTACGAAGCTAAGAAGAGGATTGGAGCATCTCCTCTATGGAAACAGGATGAGAGAGTTGGGACTGTTCAGCCTGAAGAGAAGGTTGTGTGGAGACCTCAGAACAGCCTTCCAGGATCAGAAGGGGCTCCAGGGAAGCTGCAGAGGGACCTTTGTGTAGGAACTGTAGTGCCAGGACAAGGAGGAATGGCTTCACACTGACAGAGAAGAGATTTAGATTAGCTATTAGGAAGAAATTCTTACCTGTGAGGGTGGTGAGGCACTGGCACAGGTTGCCCAGAGTGACTGCTCCATCGCTGGAAGTGGTCCAGGTCAGGTTGGACGGGGCTTGGAGCAACCTGGTCTGTTGGGAGGTGTTCCTGCCTCTGGCAGATGATCTTTAAGGTCCTTTCAACCCAAACCAGTCTGTGACTCTATGAAATGACCTTCAATCACAGCATTGTCCCTTTCTGTAGTGGTGACTTCAGTTCAATCCAGGGCAGATTGTACTTCAGTTTTCTCCACTGGTCAGTCACGAATAGCATTTCCACCTGACAAGTGGTGTGCTATAACATCAGTAAGGAATGGGTTTGTTTCCTGTACAGCTCTGCAGTGAAGGCTTTCCTATGAAGGATTCCTTGGAGTCACCTCCAGATGACATTTCCAGCATCACTAGTTTCACTGAGTCCAAGCTTGTCACCTGCTACTTAAAACTGGAGCAGCCTGGCCTTGCTCTGAGCCATGCACACAAGTAAGCACAAATAGTGACTAGAGACACTGCTGAGACTGAAATCCAAAGTGACACAAAGACTGGGAACAAGTCCTGTGCAGGATGACCCAGGCTGATCACAAAGAAAGAGGAATCAATCAACCGCACCTCAGACATGGTGCTGATGTTTAGATTGGACTAATTCTCCATACACAAAGCCCTAATGAAATTGTATTCATGATATAACTGCAATAGAAATGTTACTCATGCTTGTTCACATCTTCCAGAGTAGACAGAGTTCCTTTGACATGAGGGACACAGTGTTGAGCTGTAGACAATAAGTACATGTGGTCTGTGACACAGTCAGTTTGGTTCTCAGGAGCTTTCATGCTGTAAGCAATCCCAATGTGACCTTGTCCATCCCTCCTCTCTCCAGGAGCATCACCCAGAATCTGTCTCATTTCCACACTCACCTGCGCCAAGCCGCTTGCTTTTGGGGCCCGCGGAGATACTCGGAGGCTGCAAGGCACTGCTGGGGATGCCACAGGGTCCTCTGCATCCCCTTCAGTCCAGCTGCGGCACTGAGCACATCAGCTTACAGCCAGGCTGTGCCCAAGTCAGGGGCAGCTCTGCACTGCGATGGGCGCTCTCTCAGGGGCAGCAGAGCTCCAGCCCTCCCAGTTGGTGTGACAGGAACAATCTCAGTGATGCCCTCAGTGCCATGTTGGGCTGTTTGCTGGCACAGAGTTCAGCAGCTGGAAAAGTGTTCCTGATGCTCATCTGAAAGCTGGACAAGGACTGAGAGTTCTGTGTCATCTTTGGGTACAA
>NW_008680057.1:0-2143 GCF_000695815.1 Acanthisitta chloris | reverse complement strand
TTGAAGAGACTGATGTTCACTGTGGCTTAGGAGAAGCCATGTCCTGCACTTGGCACGCACAGCTCTGCAGCTGTCAGCTTCTCTGACGTGCAAGGGAGATGGTGAATGCAGTTTCTTTCCCCTCTTGAACGTATGCAAGCCCCAGTGAGAGTAATGCTCTGGAACAGTTGGATGATGCACAATTCACTGTGTTGGCCACTCTGGTGGAGAAAGGCATCTGGCTATGATGAGCATTATCCCAGCAATACCATCCAGCTATGATGAGCATTGTCTCAGGAATACCAATACACTTCAGAGGGAACATGCCATTTCTTTGCTAGGGACAGGTTCCTGCAGGTAACAAAATTGCTGTGTCTTGTGACCACTTGTCACCTGAGCCTTGCTATGTGACCTCAGAGGGTGCAGCACAGCTGGTAAGTGGTTAGACGCAAAGCTGTGGTAACTTTATCTTTTCTGCGTTAGCCAAACTATAGAATCAGAGAATATTTTGGATTGGAAGGGCCCTTCAAAAATCATCTAGTCCAACTCCCCTGCAATGAGCAGGGACATCTTCAAGTAGATCAGGTTGTTCAAACCCCCATCCAACCTGACCTTGAATGTCTCTAGGGATGGGGCATGCACCACCTCTCTGGGAAACCTGTTCGAGTTCTACCATTGTTGTAAAAACCTTCTTCCTTATATTTAGTCTACATTGACCCTCTTTTAGTTTAAAAGCATATTCCTTGTCCTAATTGCAACAGACCCTGCTAATAAAATCTGTCACCATCTTTCTTATAGGCCTCTTTCAGTACTGAAATGTCGTCTCCATGTAGTCTTCTCTTCTCCAGGCTGAAGAACCCCAACTCTCAGCCTTTCCTTATAAGTGAGGTGCTCCATCCCTCTGATCATCTTCATGGCCCTCCTCTGGACTCGCTCCAGCAGGTCGATGCAGTACTCCAGGTGGGTTCTCATGAGAGCAGAGTAGAGGGGCTGAATTGCCTCCCTCGACCTGCTGGCCATGCTGCTTTTGATGCAGCCCAGGATACAACTGGCTTTCAAGTGCACATTGCTGTTCTCATGAGAGCAGAGTAGAGGGGCTGAATTGCCTCCCTCGACCTGCTGGCCATGCTGCTTTTGATGCAGCCCAGGATACAACTGGCTTTCAAGTGCACATTGCTGGGTCATGCCCAGCCTTTCATAGCATCCCCACCTCAGCAGGACTTCTCTCAATCCCTTCATCCCCCAGCCTGGATTGATACTTGAGGCTGCTCCACCTCAGAAGCAGGACCCTGCACTCAGCCTTGCTGAGTCTCACGAGGTTGCCATGGGCCCACTTCTTGAGAGATTGTCCAGGTCCCTCTGAATGGCATCCCATCCCTCAGGTGTCACCTGCATCACTCAGCTTGATGTCTGCAAATGTACTGCAGGAGCACTTGATCCCACTGTTTATGTCACTGATGAAGACATTAAACAGAACCAATTCCAATGTGGACCCCTGAGAGACACCACTATGTTGAAGATTAAGTGTGGCCTGCACATCAGTGGCCAGTTTTACAGTCCTTTGCATGTTCCTTGTTCGTCAGGCTACTGGTGGTTAAAAGAGAACAGGCAAAAGAGAACAGTCTAAATTACAGGCAGGGAGTAATCCAATCCAATCCACAACCTTGTGGTGGATTCCAGAGAAGGTATATGCTAATCCCTTTCACAAATACTCTTGCTGTGGTCAAAGGAAAGATGAGGTACAGGGAGGGTAGATGGCTCACTTTTGTGACTCAACATGCCTGAGAATGGGTAATCTAGAGTTTCTGATACCTGCTCTCATACTGAGACCCCCAAATTATGCATCGGGTGACAGCAAGATATGTTCAACAATTTGATGTGCTGTTGACCCACTGGCATTAGCAGTGCTGAATGAATGAAACAGTAGGAAAATGTTGCTTACTTTATTCATTACTATCTTGTTGTAAATGCCTTCATGGTTGGGGAATTTCTGCTCCATCCAGGCTATCCCAATTACATCAAAGTTGGGGTATTTATTTCAGAAAAGCTCTTTTACTTATTTGAATTTTCAGGTTCTAGGACAGACTGTTGCTTCTTCAGCCCTGGTGTGTGTGGAACAGCTTGCAGGGTGCAGTAGGGGTTGGATAGGGGACGTCTGCTTAGT
>NW_008680056.1:3567-9634 GCF_000695815.1 Acanthisitta chloris | reverse complement strand
GCAGGCGTGTCTCAGGGATGATTAATCATGTATGGCAGCAGTGAGGAAGGAGGACGCGGTGCGCACACGGAGACCAGCACCTCCCCTACCCCTGCGCGCCTCTGGCTCGCTGACAGCAGTCTCTTCTGCTCTGAAATCCAGCCCCAGAGGAGAGCAGTCAGAGGGGAACTGTGTTTCGACTGAACCTAGAGACGGCTCCTTACCCACCCCATCCTCTCGGAGCTTTGAGACTTAGGAAACTTAAATCTCCTGGGTCTGGAGAAGAATGAAAAAAATCTGAAAGCAGGGAGTTGAGCTAGTTCAGGTGGGAGGAGAGGCAGACCTGACTGAAGGTTTAATTAGTGAGGAGCATGGAAAAAATAAAAGTGGGTTTGGCAACAGCAGGCTGCAAGTGCTTCCCAGTTGGAGAGGTGGGGACAGGGCACGGAGCAGTCCAGATTGTTGCGGGTGTCTCTTTGCCTCAGGACTTGTCAGCTTCCTCTCCTTCCACACCCTGGCACTACCTGGGGGGGATTTAAACGTTTCTCTTTTGGGGAAGGAGTTTGGTTTTAAATCTTCAGGATTTGACTTTTATTGCTGTGAAGAAGGGCTTAAGAAATAGAAACCTTTTTGTGTGATTTTTTGGGAGGTCAGAACACTGCACGAGGAGAGAACCAGAAGGTGAGAGTATCAGAAGCCTCCAGAGTAAGAGACGTGGTTAAACCAGGACCACTGGTTTCAGAACTTCTAACCAGCATTGCCAGTCTAATGGCCATTACCTGCAGTGGTCTGCACACACATCTTCCTCTTGCAATTTCTTCTGCAAGGAGCTGAAAGCCCTTTTCCCTGCATCCCCCATCAAAGCTAAGGCAGTATTCTTCCCACTGTAATTTACAGCGGATGATGTCAAAGTGTTCATACTTTTTCCCTTCAACCTCGAAGACCCTCCTTTCACAGTCTGGAACGGTTCTTTTTGGAAGCTTTGGACTGAAGGAAGGTGTTTGATTGTGTTTTTCTGCCTCTTATTTCCCTCTGCTTAAGATTTGCTTGGACAGCTTTAACTCCAGTGCTGTCTTATGTCACTGAGGTGGGATCTCTGGGCTGATTTCTGTAGGGTTGCTTGGACACACTGCCCTTACTATTGCCCCTGCAAGATTGCTAGTGTGTTATTTAATGCTTACAAACAGCTCTACATTTTCCATGTGCCACTTCCTCATGTAATGCAGAACAGTAGGCAGAATCTGGAAGGCACTAATTTCTTTATTTTCCTCTTTTTTTTTTCCTTAATTGTTCTAAGCATAGCTAAGTAGTATTTCACAAAGCTAAATATCACCACAAAATGAGAGAGGAGTGGGGCATGCAAATTGTTCAGAGGCAGGACTGGAATGGGTCTCTCTGGACAGAGTGAAGTTTGTTACGAAATGCGTGCTGCAGAGCTATGGAAAGCCTTGGTATTGCTGATGAGATTGGAGCTACCTTTGCAGGGTTGTTTTGGGATCCCTGGTTTAAAAAAAAGCAATGTCATTTTTCAAGCAGAATCGAAACGCATTGGTGGCATCAGAAGCTGACAAAACTGAGAGCTGGAATAAATACTTAATGCTCCTCCCTGTGAGACCTCTGCTCACAGTCAGTAGTCATGGAAAACAGGACAAAACAGATGTGTGGATGCCCAAGGAAGTGAATAGTGCTCCTTTATTCACTGCTGTTGTGAAGTGAGGTGTTTTCCTCTCCTCACCAGTTTGCCAAGCTTCCTTTGTGGTGTCTGTGGCTGGGGATGGTGGTGGGAGGAAGGAGCTGGAGCAGCTGGCATGTTGCACTCACCACCAGGCCAGCAGGTCTAATTTGGGGATGTGAGCAGTGTAATGGCCTCCGTCGCTTAGGATGTGTGGAGGGATGTCTTTCCTTGCATGAAGGGACCATCTACCTGTTTTGAAAGGATGGACCGAGATCAGGTAGAGAGGCAGGAGGTCGTGCATGCACTTGAAGTGGGTACAACATTGATGTTTGCTTTCAGAGCTCTTCCTGAAAGGGCTTTCTCAGGGCAAGCAGCACAGGACGGGGCAGCTTGTCCTCTGTTGCCTTTTCTGCATCCACCAAGGGGCAGTGGGAACGTGAAGGCTCGTGCTAAGGCTTCCCTCACAGGATATGTGATTTAAGAGAAAGGAAGAAAACCAGGCATGAAAGGATGTAAACCAGGGACAAGAGGTTGTAATATGCTCACTCAGCTGGTGGATGGGCAGCAAGAGGACTCTGTTGCTAGTTAATGTGAACTACTGATCACATTTGGACAGAGGTGATGCTGTCATGGGAAGGAGCGTCCACCTTTGTGTTATTGTACCATCCAGGGGGTTATTTAGTTCTTATTCAGTTCAGGGATCATTTTGGTGAGCCCTCCAGCTTTATGTTGCCCTCCAGCACCAGTGCTGGTGGCAGTGGTGGGGTCCTTGGCTCCCTGGGGACTACAGCTTGTAAGAGTGGGGGTTGGCAGGACTCCCTCATCTCAGTTGGCACCTTGGAGGCCACCTGGTCCTCTCCCCTGCCTGGGGATGCTTTCTGACTGTGTAAGGGGAGCTTTCGGAGGAGCCAGGGGCTGGCTGCCAGGCTGCCTTTAATTCCCCCAGCTGGCAAACAGGAGGCCTGTGTCGGTTGCCGGGGCAATGGCAGGAAGCTGTGTTAGTTTAATGAAGCATTGGGAAGGCTGCTGTGTGTTTCAGGGGAGCGGGGGTTCTCTGGTCTGCCAGGGTGCTCCCCCGGGCTAAAGGGGCAGCTGCCAGAGGGCTCCTAGGTTCTTGACTGCTGCCCTCAGCCCTTCCCAGGGTGCCATCAGGCCATCCCTCAGCACAGCCTGTCTGCTTGCTCCCCTGACACCTGGGCCCAGCTGTCAAGCTCGCCCTCTGCCAAAAGTGCCTGCCCTTTCCCAGGGAAGACCCCCATGCCCCACGTGTGTGTCAGGGGACCCAGTCCTCGCCCCACGCAGGGTGTCTCCTTCCCTGGTGCTGGGATGTGGGGATGGATGCCCCTTGCCCTTCATCGCCCTCCTGGGGTACAGTAGTTACCTGGTTGGGATGTTGAACTTACTCTCTTTATTTAAGCAAATGAAGACTTGAAGCATCGATGTCTTCATAGTAAAGGTGACCTACAAAGGAGGGAGGAGAAGAAGGAAGAGGGGGGAAGGGGGGAAGTGCCTTGCGTTATGCCCCTTTTCCAGTATCTCTTTTTTATTTAAAAGGTACCTAATGTGGGGCTTGGTCTTTTTCATCCTTTGCTTCTTTTCTTCCCAGCATGTTTTTTCAAATACAAAAGGATTTCTGGTCTTGTTTAACCTCTGGGGGGAAGGGGGAATTCGATGCACAACTTGAGCACTAATAGGCTTATGACTATTCAGATAAAACTTCATTAACCGATTGTTTAAAAAAATAAGCCTTATTCAGACCTGTTAAAAATCACGAGAGTGTAAATGGGTGTGAACAAACAAATGCTAGGTGAAGAGGTTGTCTGAAAGTTCAGTAAGCCGTGTCCATTTAATAAAAGGCTAGGAAAAAGCCTCTTAGGCCACAGACCAGTGAATTTTCACTGAAAAAATGGCAAAAGAAGACTATTGTCTTGCAAGGGAAAAAAACCCCCTATTCATATGTGAAGAGATAGCGGTAGTTGATAAAGATATACAACAGAAATGCACCTGATTTTTTTTCCTCTCTCCCCTCCCCCCATTTTTTTCTGGCTCTCATTTAAAATGCCGTATAAACAAATGCTGTCCTGGATGATGCTTCCTCAGCTGCTGTAGGGGAGCCTCCCCTTGTCCTGCAGGAGCAGCTTTCCGCATCAGCCCTCGCAGGACCAACTCCCCCTCCCCGGGTCCAGCGGCACGTTACACGTGCCCGCAGCCAAGGCGGCAGCGTCCTGCAGGGTTTGCAGGTTGCCCGTGCCAGCCCTACCATGTGGATAGAGTACAGGGAGTCTGTCTCTCAGCGTGAAGCTCACATCAGCCCAAACTCTCTGATGCCCTGTTGCTAGCCTCTCTCCCTGGCCCGTTTCTCTCTGTATGCGCGAGTCTCGCGCCCTGTGGACGGCTGGTAATTAAAAAACCTTGGAGGGGGATATTATTGAGTTAACAGTAGTTATTTGTCAGGCTGCTGGAGAGGGGGGAGAGTGATCTATCCCCAGGGAAAGCTGCACTGACGAGGGGTGGGGGGGAGCAGGAGGGAGGAGGAAGTGGGGGCGAGATTGGCAGGGGCATGCACGCGCCGAGGCGCGGAACGAGGCAGCAGCTCCGCCAGTCCCACTTGAACACTGCACTGCAGGTACTGGGTTAATGGGTGGGAAGTGGTGAAGAATACCAGGGTGGGTGGCTGGAGGGGAGGGTGTTGGCGTGGGGGAGTTGATTTCTGCTAAACGCCAAGATAGAGATGACACTCTCTATATACATGTAATCATTAGACTTTTCATTCCCAAGAATATTTTCCTTCATATAATTTTTCAAAATGCAGAGAAAGCTTTCCCCAAACCTGACAGTATTCTACCTACAATCACTTCCCCTTTGCCAATATTACCATGCTCTAAAAAACGGTCTGAAATGCTGTACTATTTTTGACCATTTCATTTGGGTTATTTGTAGCGAAATTTTAATTTTTAAGGTGCTAGGAATAGGCTCCTCAGTCCCACATCATCTCCATGTAGCAAGGCCTTTTTACTGAATGTGAGACTGCATTACAATCTGAACCTCACAATTTTCTTGTTTGATGACACTGACTATCCAACTAGAAAATTCATGTATCCTCCTTTTGCAGGACTGGCAGGTTAGACCTAGACTGAAGTCCTGATTGACATCTGCAGACAGCATTCTTGCTCATTCTCTCTCTCTCTCTCTCTCTCTCTCTCTCTCTCTCTCTCTCTCTCTCTCTCTGTCTCCTGTGCTTGCACTGTCTCTCTTTTTTTTCCCCTTCTTTTCTCTTTCGTAGGGCAAAACATCTGTTTGCAAAGGGCTGAGGACACATGCTGCACAGGGAGATAAAAGCAAAGAGCCCTCATCCCATATAAGAGTTCCTAGATCTGTAACTCAGGGGGCTGGCAACATGGTTTGACAAGGGTTGAAACCCTTCTGTCTTTCTCCCTTCTCATATATTTGAGTCTGAAAAACAAAAACAACCGGGGTTATCTCAGATGTGCAATAGTGAGGATTTAGATGTCAGCTTTGCTATCAGCTTCATTCTTTGTGCACAAAGCGAGAAAGAGGGTCACAGATTTGCATCTAAGCTGCACAGAGCAATGCCAATGCCTTGGTTTATCACAGCGAAGGAAGCCCATGCCTCTCCCTGTCCACTACAGCAGAGTTAAGCCCCAAAGGCCTTATGCTGGCAGTGCCTGGGTTGGTGTGCTGTCCTTCCCCTCCCTGCAGCAGGAGTCAAGTTTAAGGAATCGGCTGAAGTTCACGGCACGTGTTTGATTGTAGACCTTCATGATAGAGATAGCAAAGAGAGGAAGCTTCTCCCTCCCAATGCCAAGAGCTCCACGTATTCAGCCATACCTGCTGTGATTGTGGAGAGGGCCACCACCTATGCCTAGGCACCTGTGGTGTTACAGGGTTTAGTCCAGAGACTAGGTAAGGTGATCTGAGCTGTGAAAACAGCTGATGAGCTGGTCTGTACATCCAAATTAACCTGTGACTCGGGTATCATACTGATGCGCTTATCAGAAACGCCTGCAAACAAAAGGGGCAAACTCCCTCTGATTCTCTGTCGCTCACACAGGCACGCTGATTTACATTCCATGGAGATATGTATTTTGACTGCTTGACAAAGAAAATCATGCCCACGATAGCTTCTTGTCAAGCAAGTGATCCTGCTTAATGGAAACATGACCAGGGCCATTCCTTTCGAGGTCTCTTCTGTGTGGTAGTTTCCAGAGTCCTGGTGTGGCCAGTTTCAGGGAACTGTGTTTTAACCTGGCAACTACCTGCAGTCTTTGCTGAATAGCACTGGGAGCTTTGGGCATTTAGCAGCTTTGAAAATTGCATCATAGGCATCTTAAATGTACTTTTCAAGCGTGCATTCGTTTTGAAGCTTAGCAGCTGGCCTTTTGGCCATATTTA
>NW_008680056.1:260-3539 GCF_000695815.1 Acanthisitta chloris | reverse complement strand
GGAATGGCAGTTACTTGAATGCAAAGAAAAATGACATGTTTCTCTCCTGCCTTCGTCCTCCCTGTTTCTGTTTTCCATGTGGAATGAGGACCTTGTGGATCCACCTTCTGGTCTCCAGTGTGCATCAAGGCCTTGAGCTGGACCATGAACCCCCTGGCCTGTCAGTTTTGCTAGAGGTAGAAGGTGCTCACTGTGTAAAGCACTACCTGCTCTTCAGATGCCTGCACCACAACCTGCTCTATTTTCACCATTCCTAGCGTGTGGCAGCAGGAGTTTAGATGCATGCAGCCTTGCCTGGGGCAAAGAGGGCTGGGGGAAAGCAGTAGCAGAAGACACAAACAAAACCACTAGTTCAGAGCTCACAATTAAGAGGACTGAGATTTTGAGCAAGTCTCAGGGTAGTGGGAGCAGGTAACACAAAGCCAGCACTGGGAGCTCATTTTAATTTCAACCATCTTGTGTGTGTGTAGTTGGCTGTCTTTGTTTAAAGAACTTGGCCTTCAGGTAGATTTTATTTGGACGGCTTGCTTATCCAAAGAACATTAATGACTTTCCTTGAGGAGTTCCAGCCAGTACCTTTGCACCCCGGTTCTCCTCTAGCCCTGTTTTCTCTTTTCCGTAATCTCCCAGTGCCCAGCAGCAAGCCTTTAGGGTACATGCGCAAGCGAAAGGAGCTTGAGTTGGGGAATTAATATTCCTGGAACATAGCACCAGCAGCATGCACATGCTGAGGAGAATATTAGAGCTATTAGCGGTGGGAGTTTGGAGTGCATGCAATATCTAGATGGAGAATTCAGTGTGATTAATCTGCCTCTAAGCAGCAGCCTCCGGGCTCTGGGAATTCTGTGGCACGTTTGAAATCAGAACTTTTTTTAATTACCTTTCCGCATCAACAAAACAATTGCAGTTGTGTGAAAATAAGCCCATTCAGTCCCTGCCCTGTGTCTGTTCTTTTTTTTTTTCCTTTTTCCTTTTTGGATGAGACATGCTACCAGAGCCCTGAGTATTCCTGGTCCCAGCAGCTCTGACAGCACTTTACACAAGTGCTGAGGGACTTAACCTGGGAGACTTGGCCAGCCTCCAAGTCAAGTAATTGCGTCGTGGGCCAAGTTGGAGCAAGCCCATGCTAGTCAGTGTGCATGTGTTAGATTCCTTGCTCTTCCCCACTTCTTTTTTCCGCTTCCCAACGCATGCCTGTGCCTCCCTCTCTCCCCCATTCACCTCCTCACCTTGCTGGCATCCTGGTGTGCTAGCAGCCATGTTGCCTCCCTGCCAGGGACAGGTTGAGAGACATTCCCGAGGGGAGGAGGAGTGGGGAGGTTTTCTCTCATGCAGTCAGCAGGGTGGGGAAAAAATAGATTAAGAACATGAAAGGAGATTGAGTCAGTATAAAAATGGTAGCAAAGTTGTGGCCAAACAAGGAGCAAGACTTACTGAAGGATATGAGATCAGATGGGGAACTCCCTGCTTGCAATTCGTACCTTTTCCCTCCCTCTCACAAGTGGAGGCAGGAGAGTTTATTCCTTCCACTGCAGCCTGGTTTATTGCTGTACTGGCACAGAGAAGCCATAAAACAACAGGGGAAATCTTCCCTGATGCTGTGACTCTGCCAGGGCTGGGATGATGCCCCAAGGCACTGGGATTCAGAGTTGGTGTGGGAACAGAGGCTTTGGCCATGGAGGAGCTTCCACCTGGAAGAGCATCTTCTGGCCGCCTGGATTTTACACTGGAAGCACATAGAGCTGCTGGGGTACGAAAGTTTCTGAAAAGTGTCTTGGGCTTCCAGCACTGCTGCCAGCCCTCCAGGGCACCTCAGACACTCCTGGGGTGCTCCCACCGTCCGGCAGCAGCAAGCTGGGAACATACTTGCCAGCTGGTTGATGGCAGGGATCTGGATCGCGTCCTCCTCTCTTCTCGCTCGCTCCACGTACAGATGTCCCTCCTGCCGCACTGGCAGGTTGCGGGAAGGGCAGTGCTGTTTTCTCCTCCCTTCCAGGTCGGCCTGGCTGTGGGGATTGCTTTGCAGGTCTCCACGAAGGCAGGGATGGAGGTTGGAGAGAAGAGGAGTGGACACACCGTGAGGATCACAAGCTGTCTCCCTTTTGGCTCTGCAGTTCCAGTAACTTCATAAATATAATGTTGTCTGCAATTAGCATTGTTTAATTTTATTTATTTATTTATTTTAATTTCACTTGGCTGTGGCTGTGCCCTTGGCTTAGCCCTCTGAATTCTTGGCCTTCAGGCATGATTAGCACAGCGCAAGTGTTTGAGCTGCCTTGCTTCAAAAGGAGAAAAAAACCCTCCTCCATTTTAAACACAAATAACAGATTTGTATTTTTGGGGGTTTATTCGCCAATATGTTTGAGGTTATGTTAAATTTTGAGAAATCGATGTTAAAAAAATATGCCAGCTGAATAAACAAAAAAAGCCTCAAATCTTACAACTTCCCAGGTCACATTAAGCCAACAGCTACTTAATTAGCCTTTTTTTTCCTTTTAGGCTTTATTTCAGAAATGACCACAGAAGTCTTATATCATCAGCTATTGCTCCCAGAGCAACATCCGAGCATTGCCTCGTATTGGGAGTACATCAAAGCCTCTTGGCCTTTCTTTCATCTACCCCAGCCTGTCTTTGCCTCCCCTGGGCGCCTAGAACCTCAAAATACACTAGGGAATCAAAAACCTCACTCTTTAGCTCTACTGCTTTGCTTAGGCCTCACATACCACTCTGTTACCTTCATTCTGACCTTTATACCCCTTTTCCTTGTAGTTTAACAGTGATTTCAGATCCTCAGGTGGGGAGCAAAATCCCAGGTAAATGGTGTTGCCTCCGCCTGGCCCAGGGCTCACAGACCTGTGCTGCCTGCCCAGTGCCTCTCCGTGTTTGCCTTCCCAGCGCATCTCCGGTGTGACCCGCAGCATCCGCGGGTTTTGGTCCTTACCCTGCAGCCCCCTCCGCCGTCCCCTCCAGAGCCTCTCCCGTGGCCACTGACACCCCCCGATTGTCAGCCCAGCACCTCGTCCTGCTCCAGCCGCGGCAGGTCCGGAGGGGCCAGGGCAGGTGGCTGTGTCCCCAGAGCGCTGCGGGAGCCTGTGCTGCACTGGAGGATGGCGCCTGGGCTGGCGCTCGCCGTCTGTCCTGCCCAGACCACTTTTAAAAGGTATTTCCATCGTGGTCACAAAGTTTATTTAAAAAAAAAAAAAAAAGAGTATGTTTTATATATTAAAAAAGCCATTTTCTTGGCCAGCCATTTCCTGAGTTCCCTTTGTTACTACTGCA
>NW_008680056.1:0-209 GCF_000695815.1 Acanthisitta chloris | reverse complement strand
CCCCTCTCCTATTCCTCCCTGTTCTACCCTGCAGTGAAGTCACAATCCGGCGTTTGTGGGCTCTGTGTGATGTCAGAGACTCGGTCTTGTGACTTCACCGGCGGGCTCGAGCAGAAGGTGCAGACGGGGCTGAGAGAAGAGGAAAAAAAAGCCCCCTCCTCTTCCCTTCCCCCCCCTCCACCCTCTCGGTTTATAAAACCAGTAGCTGA
>NW_008680055.1:0-13080 GCF_000695815.1 Acanthisitta chloris | reverse complement strand
TGTTTTTAATTTTTGGCTTGACTCAAGAAGAAGTGCAGAGGCCCAGGGACAATGATGCAAAGAACTAGTGTTCTCTGTGGCTCCAAGATAGATTTTTCACTTGATTTTGGCTAACTTAATTTCTCATTTGCAGAAAGACATTAGGAAGAAGTTTCTAAGAGTATGCAGGGAGTGCTTTCAGTTTCACATCATTTCTGCTCTGTTATGTTGAGGGGTTTTTCCATTTGGGTTCTTCTTTTTCCAAATTTTTATTTCCATGTAGAAAAACATGTCTTTATTAAAATAACATCAGGGAATCATTTAAAAAGAAAATCTCATCAATCTGTATTTATAATACATATTTAAAATAATTCATAGCATTTTTAATTAAACTTTTAATCATATGATTGCAAGTTTTTAGACAGCTACCAAGAAAAATTTGTCTTAGCTATTAAATGTAAAACAATCTTGCCTGGTAATGATAGAACATTGTTACCATCTGGCAGGTATTCAGTGTCTGTGTGAAATGACATGATGACCTAAGTGCTGCTACAGGGAATGAACTGGCACACCTGATAGCAGTCTCAGCTCAGAAGCCAAAGGCTAAATGATCTGGGAGTTGTAGAAAAAGGAGTAGCAATGTCAAGAGGAAATCAGGGATGTTACAGATCAGATGAGAAAAAAAAATGCCTGTTTCAGCATGAGAATGAAAAGATACTGCTTTCTATATTGAAAACACCATATAAGCAGCAACAATGCTTGAGAGCAGTGTGTTTTAAACTTTTCCCTTAATGTAACGAGATTATTTTGTATACCATTTCTGCTCTCAAACACTGATTATTTTGTGCAGAACAACTCACTGTACAGCAACTACCTGCACAGGCAAATAACACAGGATACCATTTAATATTTTTGGGTTTAATATCTTCAATGCAGTTTAGCAGCTGGAAATCAGAAGAGAGTCTGAACCACAAAATCAGTCAGCTCTATGCAGAGCATCATCAAGTATCCCAATAAACTACTGATTTTCTGATCATCTGTTAAGGAAAATACTTATTTTGAAACAGAAAATTGCAAGCTTCTGTGTGGCTTTGATTGATGAATGAATAAAAAAAAGATTCATTTAGATTTGGATTTCACTGCACCTATGAACCAGATCATTCTGTCAAACTGAAGACATTCTATAGTAAAATTGTATGGCATTTAATTCAGTGATTGCATCACATTTTCATTGATATAGGCTGAAATAGAATATTGCACTTTACTTGAATGATTTCTTTTTTAGGATGTTACTTACTGCACCACTTGATGGGTGAGGAATTGGCTCGATGGTCACATTCAAAGACTTGTGGTCAATGGCTCAGTGTCTAAATGGAGACCAGTGACAAGCAGCATCCTCAGGGGTTGGTACTGGGACCAGCATTGTTTCAGAGGCATGGACAGTGGGATTGAGTGCATGGTCATCAAGTTTGTAGATAGCAACAAGCTATGGTGTGGTGTAGATGACAGGCTGGAGGGAAGGGATGCCATCCCGAGGGACCTGGACAGGCTTGAGAGGTGTGCCTGTGTGAACCTCCTGAAGTATAACAAGGCCCAGGCAAGGTTCTGTGCCTGGGTTGGGGCAATCCCAAGCACAGATACAGGCTGGGTGAAGAATGGATTGAGAGCAGCCCTGAAGAGAAGGTCTTGGAGGTGTTGCTGGATGACAAGTTCAGCATGATCAGACAACATGGCCTTGCAACCCAGAAGGTCAAACACATCCTGGGCTGCATCAAAAGAAGTGTGAGAGAGGTGCATCAGTGAGAATCACCTCTCTGCTGGTTGAGGGAGGTGATTCTCTCCCTCTACTCTGCACTCATGAGACCCCACACAGAGTAATGCATCCAGCTCTGGGGCCCCCAATATAAGAAGGACATGCACCTGATGGAGTGAGTCCACAGGTGGCCACAAAGATGATCCAAAGGGCTGGAGCACCTATGAAGACAGACTGAGAGAGTTGGGATTGTTCAGCTTGGAGAAGAGAAGGCTCCAGGGAGACCTTGCAGCAGCCTTCCAGTACCAGGCCTCCAAGAGAGCCGGAGGGGAAATTTTTACAAGAACATGTAGTGATAGAACATGGGGGGATGGCTTTGAAATGAGAGAGGGTAGATTTAGATTAGATATAAGGAAGAAGTTCTTGCCTGTGAGGGTGGTGAGACGCTGAAACCGGTTGCTCAGAGAAGCTGTGGATGCCCCATCCCTGCAAATAGTCAGGGTTGGGTTGGATGGGGCTCTGAGCAAGCTGGTCTAGTGGAAGGGGTCTCTGTCCATGGCTGGGGGATTGGAATTAGATGATCTGTAAGGGCTCTTCCAAACCAAACCATTCTATGATTCTTTGATGAGAGAGACATGGGAATGTGGTTTCTGACAAAATACATATATAAAACATACAAATAAAAATACTCTACAATAACAAAAACAAATTTCAAATATACTCCTGCAACTATTTCAGCAAGAGCTAGTATGCAGTATTTGTTCTAAATACATAAGATTATCAAATCAGTTTTACTGTGACAGAATTCATATTTTCCTAAAACGGAGCCACAATAGTTATGTGCATTCTGTAATCTGCACTACATCTGCTAATATTACTTCTAGGGCTCACACAGGCATATTTTTATTTCACATTTCACATTTCTCACTGATCCAAATTACTTTTTTCTAAGCCACCAGAACTATGTGCATTATTCCAGGTGGGGTCCCATGAGGCCAACTTAGCTGTAGTCAGATTTTAAAAGAGCAATAATATTGTTACATAATTTATATAAACTTACTAATCTCAAGAGAAATACTTCAAGGTCTACAGATGACAATCATTGTAAAAAAAACAGGCATAACTTTGTGTTTATGAAGCTTCTAATATAACTGGTTTCTGTGGATATAATATGCACTTAAATAATAGATATTGCACCTAATATAGTGGTCTGCTTTCAATAAACTATGTTGCACATTAAATCAAGTAAAACAAATTGCCAGCACAATAATTTTGTATTAACCATAAGTCATGTTTTGCTGCAACATTAGAAGATTTTGGCTTAATTTTCTAGACACTGCAATCAAGAACCCCAAACCAGATACAATTTTATAAAAAATATTTTTAAGGTGTCCTCTCTATTTGAAATACAAATATCTTTCCAGTACCTGAGAGCAATTATACAACAGATAACGGCATACTTTGTGCTGGGGGAATGGTACTCAGGAAGATTAGATGTCATATGACACCAAGGCATGATAGTGGAAGTATAAAATCAGTGGGGACAAAGAACTCACCAAGCATTATAAAAGACATAAGCTGCTATCAAGTCTTTATAGTCATGTTATCAAGTCCCTCTCCAAGGGTCATGGAACCCTTCAAAACAGCCTTTAGTATCATTGAAAAACAATTTATGTGCCACTAAGCCATATATCATTTATTACAAGACAGAATAACAGAATAGAATATCCCAATCTGTAAGGGATCCCTAAGTATCACTAAGTTCAACTTCCTTCTCCCTGCAAGGCTATCTAAACCACATGACTAAGAGCACCATCCGCATGCTTTTCTAATAATTTGTTGCAAAGTAATGAGCAGTAGTTAAACCAAACCAACCTAATCTGTTGAAATAAATTACTACAATAGTATGAAGGAATCAGAAAAGTACTTTGAAAGCCTGTTTCAGAAGGCAGGTAGTCACTACCTGTAATTATACGCTGTGTGGGCAGGGAGTTGACTTTCAGAGCTCTATCAGCGTATTCGGTGATTTTAGCCACCACAAGGTGGTAGCATTTCTGAACATTACTGGTACTTTCTTCTCTAGGGCATTCTATAAAACTGCGGCCGTCTGATTTTTTACCACAGAATGGGTGAGGTTTGAAAGGCTCTGGATGTCTTCTGGTCCAATCCCTTGACTCCAGCAAAAATGCCTAAAGCCAGATGCCCAGACAGCTGTTGATTATCTCCAAAGAGGGAGACTCAGCTGTGCTTTGGACAACCTGCACAAGGGTTTGATCACCCTTAGGGCAAAACTCACTATTTTTCTGATGTTAAAACGTATTCCTAATGTTCAGGAGGAACCTCCTGTGTTTCAGCATGTGTCCACTGCCTCTTGTCCTGTCACTGGGCTCTACTGGTCATAGCCTGGTCTTCTTCACTCACTGCCTTCTCATATTTGTACATACTGTGAGAGCCTTGTCTTCTCCATACTGAATGGTCCCAGCTCGCTCAGCCTTTCCTCATAGAAGAGATGCTCCAGTCACATAAGGATTTTCATCTTGGCCTGAAGTTTTCCCACTACCCACAAGTCTCTCCACATGTCCACAACTGGACACAGTACTGCAGGTGTGTCATCAGCAGGGCTGAGGACAGGGAAGGAGTATCCCCCTTGACCTGCTGGCAACACTTCTCCTAGATATTTTCTAATAATAAGCATGATATTAGAGAGTTTCCAGAAGTCCAGAGAAAAGTCTGGTCCCCTATCTTGCTTCACCCTCATTATGGAGATACATTACAGGACACTGCTGTCCATTTCTGCCTCACCCTTTTCATCTTTATATTCAAATAGTTTTCAACATTCATTCTTCAGAGAAAGTTAAAATAAAGAAGAGCAAAAGATAACAATTATACCCCTGGCTGCAGAATTGAAAGTCAGTAGCTTATTCACTTGTGCATATTTACAGACAGCAAATTATGTCCCACGTCGCTCCACCTAAAAGTGTTTAACCTTTTTGTTTTCTAAGTGCCCCAGAAAATAAATTGTGTTTTGCTTACAGTTCAGCTCAAAATTGGAATTTAATCTTTCATTTAAGGAATAAAAGGTATATTAATAAATTTCTGTTCATCAATAGTAGAGCTACCAGTATATTTTTAAGGTACTAGTACCTTTTTTAACTACTAGTATAAATGGAATGCAAAATAGTCTTGATAAAGTAGGGAAGCAGCAAGTTGGGATACATGTAAAGAACTAAATGCAAGAAGGGAGTTGTACCTACACAAATAGGAAAATAGCTAGTCAGCAACTTTGTGAAGAGTAAGCTTCACTGGTTAGGGTGATCAAATCAAAGGACATACCTTCCAAAGTAGACATATGTTGACCAAGACTGTTTATTCTCCAGCAGGCCACACAAAACAAGCTCCAAACACAAAACCTTTGAGATTACCCTGAGCACAAAGCACAATGGCCAAGATAACCTGACCTGCACAAAAGCTTGTTCTTTCGGCAAGGCTAGGAGCTCCCAGAACAGCTTAGACCACAGAGAGGAATTCAGCTGTGTTTGCATTCCTCCATGAAGATACAACCAAAAATGTTAAAAAGTAATTTTAATGACCTCTAGGAGAAACAGCACATACCACCAACCTAATTAAATGTAGAAGCTGCGTCTGAAAGTGTCTATCTCTTCCTACTAACAATAATGCTTTCAAATCCCAGTGCTTTGAGGTGCACCTAAATTAGATGTACAGACAATAGTGAAGCGAAAGTCCTCAAAAAGGACTTCATTTTCACATGGGTCTCCCTTCACTCTCTCCTGGCCCTGCAAAGCTAGGGTATGAGAACACACTGTCGTGAGCAGCAGAGCTGTAGCATAGAAGTATCTTTGTGTGAAGAGATCTCAGGCACAAACACAGAACCAAACATTACTTTCAGGGCAACCAAAATGAACAAGGTGTCTGGGTGTTGTGAAACATTTTCACACACTAATAGAAACTTCGACTGCTGAGAAGGATTGGAACTCTATGTTGTTGGAAAGCTTTTTAAAAAAAAAATTAGGCCTAAGCTTCTGGCCAGTGCATTTCCAATAGCTTGTTATGGACTTGAGAATATTATACTGTAAGCAAAAAAAGCAGTCATGCAGTTGTGATTAGCATTCACAGGAGATCATATGGGCCCAGAATTAGTCACATATGCTGTTCTGGTAAGCTGTATGTGTTGGTGAAATAAATACTTTCAGTATAAAGTATCCCTTATTTACTGTGGAATTCCTGTAAAAGTGAAGATGTACTACATGAATTCTTGTGGCCTCTCCCTGCCCTCTGCTTTGCAATTTCTGCTCAAAAATAAGAAGAGTTTTACCTCAGCACTAAAAGTAACCCCCTCTGTATGCATTAGTAAGGTCTAGGTGACCTGCCAACATTCAAGATCTGTAAGGTAATTGTGGTAAGAACAGAAACAGATGGTAGAGTCGGGTATTTTTCCATGCACTTTCATCTGCTTCACAGTTCAAAGGCTTCAGTCATCTGTCAGGGTTAATCTTTTGTTCATGTTTTTTGTTTCTCCTTAGATATCAGAGTTTGGCATCTTGTCTGGGTTTTTTTGCGTTGTTTCTTTTTTGTCTCAGCAAACACTCAGTTCAAAACAGTATCAGCAGCATCTCTTAATGTACTAATTCACATTCCTCCATGGATCACTTGGCTTTTATTTTGGGGAAAACATACATTGGATTTTGAAAATGATTTTACCAAGCAACTTACTTTCATAAAGGAATCCTGTCAGGCACTGTGCAACAGTCTTAAACAAATTACAATAGCTGAAACTCAGTGTTTAAACCAGAGTCAAATCACCATTATAAAAATTAATTTCAAATACTGTAATAAGAATTTTTAGTACCCAAAATCTTTTAAATATGTAATTTATCAACCACACGTAAGTGTGAAGCAACACTGACCTATTGAATAAGAAGACTCTTAAAGAAATTGAGGGCCTAAATATTTCATATTCAGATAAGAATACTTCTGGAAATAGGAAAAAAAGTTCTACAAAAGTCAAATAAATCCTTAAAACAGTCATGATTTCAACAATAAATAGAGAGGGTACTCTTCTCTCTATTCAAAGCCTGGAATCCTTTTAACTGCAAGGATACCAGGACTTTTATTTGTGGATAATGCTGCTTCTTTTCTAAGATTTGAAGAAAGGAGGTCGTATTTAGTGGCTTTTGCCATGCCAGGAGCACAGAGAAATCATTTCTGGAATGAAGTTCAGAAGTAAGCTTGTTAATATCTGAACATATGTGCTACAGCTGTATTTACACAGAAGTCTACACACATCCTGGAAGTGATTCAGTATGCATTGGCTTGCAAAACCCCTCCATCACTGTCCTGCCTTCAGCACACAGCTCAGCTCACCTGGACCCTCTTTATCCTCACCGTTTTCCTTCTGTGCCTTTTCTTTCCATTTGTCTCAGAAGTTTAAGGTACCTAAATGCTGCAATGTCACAAGGCCTTTGCATGGCACCTGGTGGAAGGGGAAGTCAAGGCAAGGCTGGAGCATCTGAGAAGCTCCTTATCTCAGCCCGCTCTCTGTCCACCGGGAAGTGTGCCTGTCTTTTGGTGCACCCTGGCACAGTGCAGACAGTAAGACAATAGAATCTTAATTGAAAGATGTAGGCAAGAGAATATGTCCTGTATTCTTATTTCCAGTGGACCTGGATACTTTTTGAAATACTGCTGCTACACTCACTATCTAAATTACTGGTGGATTTTAACTCGTGCAAAACCGTAAATTGTTGTTCCCCGCTCATATGCAACAGTAAAGTAACAGAGCAATAGAAAGGAAACATGAACTTTGCTTAACATTTTTAAAAGCTTCAGTTTCTGGGTTAGAATATTCCTGGGAAACCTGTGCCTAATAGTGAAGGGCTTCACTAACATTTATTTTTGGGACTCTCCCAGTGGCCAGAGTCAGCACTGCTCATGCATCCCCTGCAATGTCCTGCATCCCAGAGCAGGGCTTGAGCTCTAGGGCCATGATCCAGGGGAGAAGTGGAGTGTCCTCCTCTTCCAAGTCTCACATTTCCTTCGAAACCAGGCTTCATGCTCCACACTCCAGAATCACGGACATTGTGTCAAAACCCTGTGTGCAGTAACAGGCTCTGTAACCTGCTTTCCTGGGGGTCTGGCACCCAGATGTGGGGGAAGAGGGACAAGATGCATTGCAAGGCCCTTCCCACCTTTGCCAGGTAGGTGCTTCTAACTTCAGGCCGTTGAGTGATGTTAGGGGTGTCACTGAGTCCTTGAGTCCTATGGAAAACAGGCAGGTGATTTGAGAGAGCCAGCACAGCTTCACCCAGGACAAGTTCTGCCTGACCAACCTAGTGTCTAGTGCACAGTGGTGTAAGGAAAAGGTTAATGACATTTGCAGTGTATGTTTTAACAAAGAGCTTTGTGGTTGAAATTTGTTGCAGAAAACACCAGGGCCTATACAGCAACTGCAAAAAGGAACAAAAGTGTCAGTTCTGGCCTTTCAGAGGCAGGACTGAAACTGATACTTTTCACCACAACCATTGTGATATGTGACCCTCAGAGCAGATGCCCCACAACCACCAAATTAAGACCTGAGCATGCACGATGGCAAAATCAATTCTACTCTCCTGTTTCATGCTAATGAGAAACTGAAAACCACTCCTATCTTGGCTCTCATGCTAATGGGGAACTGAAAACCTCTCCTACTCTCACCTCCCATGGTAACGAGGAACTGAAAGTCACTCTTAAGTCACCTCTCATGCAAATAAGGGACTGTAAAAAAGCAACAAAGGGAGTGAAGCAGATGGAGCCCCTCCACCAAGAAACACACGGCTCTGAAGGACCAATGGGATGCCATTGGATCCATGGAGGTGGCTGCCTTGCACATTTCTCTCCTCCTTCCCCTTCCCCCTCTCCCCCATTTTTCTCTCTCTTTCTCTCTCTTTTCTCTATACCCTTAAGGTGGCAAAATAAAGTTGTTATTATTGAACCAGCATTTGGTCTTGTTTTCACCTTAATTTGAGTATAGGACTTTAACATCTACTGAATTGTAAAAGACAGAGCGACAACATCAGTGGACAAGGGAAGCAGTTCCGATGTAATTTATCTGGACTTCTGTAAAGCCTCTGACAAGGTCCCCCACAACATCCTTCTCTAAATTGGAGAGAGATGGATTTGATTGGTGGGCTGTTCAGTGGATAAGGGATTCATTGTACAGCTGCATCCAGAGGGTAATGGTCAATGGCTTGAAGTCCCAAAGGATGTCAGTGACAAGTGGTGTCCCTCAGTGGTCTGTACTGGGGCCAGTGCTATTTAATGTTTTCATTAATGACATAGACAAAGCAATCAAGCGCAGCCTCAACAAATTTGCAGATGACATCAAGCTGTGTGGTGTGGTTGACACACTTGAAGGATGGGAGGGAGGAGACACCTGGACAAGCTTGAGAAGTAGTCCCATACAAACATCATGAGGTATAACAAGACCAAGTGCAAGGGCTGCACCTGGGTTGGGACAACCTCCAGTATCATAGAATCATTAAGGCTGGAAGAAACCTCTGAGATCATCAATCCAACCATTAACCTGGCACTCTGCTGTAACCCCTAAACCATATCCTCCAGTGCCAGATTCAAATGCCTCTTCAACGCATCCACAGTTGGTGACTCCACTGCTTCCCTGGGTAACTTATTCCAGTGCCTGACCACCCTAACAGTGAACATTTTTTCCCTAATATCTAATCTGAATCCTCCCTGTCTCTGTTTATGACCATTCTGACTAGCCCTCTCATTGCCGGCATGGCAGGAGAGACCATCCCCCACATTACAGGCTTGGGGGTGAACAGATCAAGAACAGCCCTGTTGAGAAGGACTTGAGGGTACTGGTGGATGGGAGGTTGGACATGAGCTGGCCATGTATATATGCTTGCAGCCCAGAAAGCCAACTCTATCCTGGGCTGCATCAAAAGCAGGATGGCCAGCAGGTCAAGGGAAGTGTTTCTGCCCCTCTACTCTGCTCTCATGAGATCCCATCTGAAGTATTGCATCCAGCTCTGGGGTTTATTGAAGCAGATCCAGAGGAGGCCACCATGATGATTAGAGAGAGGGATGAAACATCTCTCCTATAAAGAAAGGCTGAGAGATTTGGGATTGTTCATGCTGAAGAAGAGGCTTAGGGGTATCCTAATTGTGACCTTCCAGTACCTGAAGGGAGCCTACATGAAAGATGAAGAGGGAATTTTTGCAAGGGCAAATAGTGATAGAACAAGGGGAAATGGCTTGGAACTGAGAGTAGGTTTATATGAGATATTAGGAAGAAATTCTTTTCTGTGAGGGTGGTGAAACACTGGAACAGGTTGCCCAGAGAAGCTGTGGCTGACCCATCCCTGGCAATGTTCAAGGCCGAGTTGGATGGGGCTTTGAGCAACTTGGTCTATTGGAAGGTGTCCCTGTCCAAAGCAGTGGGGTTACAGCTAGATGATCTTTAAGGTCAGTGCAAGCCATTCCACGATTCTATCATTTTAACCCTGACTTGCTGCCCCAACATTCCTGGCTTGACCTTGGCTGTGACGCATTGCTAGACGCTCAGCTGTTTCTGAACTGCTTTGCTTTTCTGGTCTGACTGCTGTAGGTCCTTGTTCCTGATGGTCAAAGTGTTGCCTCTGACTGGCTTGCTGCCACCCTGGGTGCCTGAGCAGTATTTTCCTGGTGGAATAGCCTACTTTTACAGAGCAAACCCTCACATATATTCAGTTATTTCTAAAATCCCAAACCAGACAGCTCAGAAGATTTTGCAGCCCAGAAAGATAGGTGTAGCAAGAAAAATACTGTTAGTTACTATTCATTGAGGGTTCTTTAAATACAGCCCTTGCCTGAATTTAATGTCTTGAAGGAGCTAACTAAGAAGAACTATGTAAAACCAAAGAGAAAAAGGAGTTATCACAACTTTGGTTCGGTTCTCAGAGTGGAGCAACAACGATGACTTCAACTCATCTTTGATAGCTGAAGAAGTGTTTCATTGTCCTGCCCATTAACATGAATCAAATGGTTTCTTTTTTTTTGTTACTAAATGTAAACTACTGCTTTAGTGCTTACAAATAGGTCATAGAGTCTACAATTAGCAGCAAAGCATTAACATAATAAAATAGCAATCATCTGAGAAAATCAATAGCGCTTGTGATTCCATCCACATCACTTACAAAGACAGTACAATTCAATAAATTGAACTACTCCCATTTGTGGAAGAAGTGTCCCATTCCACCAAATGCTACAATCACTGGCTGTATATATATAATACTACATTATGTGTACTATTAGATATTAGTAATATGAACACATATGTATACAGTTATTACAGTTATTGTTCAAAAAAGCAAAAGTCACGATAGTTTCTGACAGAGACAGGATGCCAAAGCATGAAGACAACAGCAGAGATGCAAGAAAACTGGGAAGCAGCTGACCTGACAGCCACTCATTTGTGAATAAATACCACACTTGCAGGAGAAAAAACATTCAAAGTTTGAAAAACCTGGTTACTTGGGGAACCTAGACTTGTCTGATTGCTCACTTCATCCGAACAATCAGACAAACGGAAAGGTCCATTACTGCTAAGATGTGACTAGATGAAAAGATACTGCCTGCTGGGTGGTGTACAAATTCTCCCAAGTATGAACACAAAAGGTTTGTTGAGATCATGGAAATTCTACAAATACCACAAATGTGACAGTTCTGCCTTATAAACAAAATTTAAAAACCCTAAAACAATTTAAGTGACTTCTGAGTATTTAACAGGATTACAGGGCTAGAATAGTTATGCTGAACTGGGGGGAAACAATGCAAATCAAAGGAATACTTGCATAAAGAATTCTTTCCAAAGTGGCTTGTGACTAATGCTTATTTGATCTAAAAATGTCCAAGTCATCAAAGACATAAAAATACTCCGTGGATCAAGCAACAAGCACAGTACAGACAACACTCAAAACACTCTTCACTATGGAAACTGGTGTCACATGTGGCCAAATACTATGGACTCAAATGGTAAATTAAGCAGAAACTTTAAATAACCCACAAAACCTTATGCATATAAATATGATGGAAGAGTGACTGCAAGAGATGCAGATCCATTGCATCGTAAAGAAATGCTGTAGTTTTTCAGGTTCGTCGACCTTCAGTCAATGAAACAAGATTCTAACATTTCTGCCACTGATAGCTTGAAGCTAGGGAATGAAAAAAGCCCTCTCCTATTTTGTAAGATTCTGATGATACAAACAGAGTTAAGACACAGATAAAGGCCAAGATTAGGTGTCACTTGGTAAGGACGGATGGGTTGCATGGGAAAGAAAGCAGCTATTGGCCTTTGGCCTCCTGTGTGTGCAGGGATCTGGCAGCTGTGCTCCTCTGTCTGCAAGACTTTATACAGGGAGGGAGGAGCAGCCCACACTCTTCATGTCTGGATCCATCGTAAAGCAGGTAGCATAAAATCATAGAATGATTTGGGTTGGAAGGGATCTTAAAGATCATGTGGCTCTAACCCCGCTGCCGTGGGTATGGATACCACCCACTAGACCTGGCTGCTAGCAGCTTTAAACACTTCCAGGGATGGGCCATGCACAGCTTCTGTGGGGAACCTGTTCCAGTGCCTCACTACTCTCTCAGTAAAGAATTTCTTCCTCATATCTAATCTAAACCTACCCTCGTTCAGTCTGAAGCCATTCCTCCTTGTCCTGTCACTACACAATCTTGTAAATAGTCTCTCTCCATTGTCTTGTAGGCTCCCTTTAGGTACCAGCAGGCCACAATTAAGTCACCCCAAAGTCTCCTCATTTCCAGGCTGAGCAAAGCCAATTCTCTTAGCCTTTCCTCATGGGAGTGGTGATCCATCCCTGTGATCATCTTTGTGCTTTGGGTGTTGGCATTTAGCCAGACAGACATGCATTAACTTTGATGGTGCCACCGCATTGGCGTACTGCCTGAAAACATCCATTGGGTTTTAACAGAGATTATGTTGTTTCTACATGTGTAACACATGACTTAGATCTTCTCCCCCAAACACGGTCAACTGTAGCAGAAATTCTTGTAGTTAGGACAAAAACATGGGCAACTGTTCCAGCTACCAGTCACTCCTGGAAAAAAAAAGGTAGAGAACATAAAGCTGGGAAGGACAAAATGTGGGGATGCATTGTGTCCTGCTCATTTCCTCTCATCAGTGGATGGAATTGCAGGCTCAGAGCCATGGCTTAGCCTCCTCCTGCACTTCATAAATGGACATTTCTGAAGAAAGCCCCTTGCGAAACCTCAACAACAAGTTTCGGTACCGAGAGAGTGAACATCTGGTGAGGCCACACCTTGAGCACTGT
>NW_008680054.1:7539-20442 GCF_000695815.1 Acanthisitta chloris | reverse complement strand
ATGATATCATATATAAATAATATAAACCTATATGAGAGCATCTAGGATGCTGCTCTTAAGCATCTTGAGGACACCCCAAGCCAGGCAGGGTTTCTCCACTTCACCAGCCTACAAGAGATGTCTCCTCCCCCAGCTTGGCTAGTGTCCCTGGGAACTCACATGCTCAGATATCTTGGCTCAGTTCCATCCTTCCTGGGGCATAGGGGTGCTCCAAATCTATCCCCTGCCACCCCTTGCCTCCAACTCGCTAACCTGCTTCTCCTAGGCCACAGGGGCCACTTGGTTTCCAGGCTGATCAAATGCCATCTGCCTCTCTCCACTGAGCCATGCTTGCCCTGAGCTGCTAATGATTAGTCCTTGCTGAAAGGGAGGAGAGCTCACGCCGTGCAGATAAGCAGAGAACTAAACCTCAGAGCGCTCAGAAGAATTTCAGCGTGGGGCCCTTCCAAACAGAGACAGATGGGCTGCAAGAGAGACTGATTCATCCTCGTGGCCTTTTCCTCTCCTGCCACGTGCACTTCCCCTTGCAATGGCATGGAAGCCATGGTGGGTAAGCCCAGCTTGGGTCAGCTCCGGACCCCCCTGGTCCTCCAGCCTGTCTTGCACCAAATGTTGGGTCTGTGCAGCACGATGGCTGTGGGAACCAGCTGGTGAGGGTGTTATTTTTAGTCAAGTCATTTGATACTGGCGAAAAGTTTGTTGGAATAAACCCCCCTCTCCTAGCCCCTGCCACTGGCAGGTTTACAGTGGTTCTGCTGGGAAGTGCTGCTCCCAGCATCCCTGGTACCCAGCAAAAGCCAGGGCTGCATCCCATGGTTGAGAGCCTAGATGATACCTGTAACAGAGACTTAAGCAAGGTGGGAAAAGAAACAACAAAAAGAGACATAGGCAAAAGCTCCTTGCACAGACTGAGTCCTACACTCAGCAAACAGTGTAAGTGAAAGGATCAGGTCAAACGTCCTGACACCAGAGAGCTGGGAAAGGCAGCACTGCACATGCTTTTCAGGGCAGAGGAACATGGTCAAATCAAAGACAGACCACTTGGCTTGTTTCTCAAGACACATTCCTTTCTCATCACCCATTCAATATGTAACACACTATTTTTTGGGCCTTCACAGCACCAAAACAACACAACAAAGACCCCTAGAACACCTGCAAAGATCAGATGGAGGAAAGACCACAGCTTAGAACACCCAGGAGCTGCTTCAGGCTGAGAGATGGCTCCAGCACCAGACATCAGACAACCTTGTGTCTGGAAAACAGCCTTTGTACTGCCACACCAGGGTTTTCACAGCTGGAATGATTCTCCAGCAGCAGAACCCACCCCTTGGGGTTCTGAGCTCCCAGAGGCTCAACACTACTTCTGCTTCCCAAGAAAAGCTGCACAGAGCCTGGATGGAGTCAGACTGCTCTTTGGGCCCCATCCCAACTAGGAAGCATCTCCTTGGCTAGCAAGCCCACAGTGGGTACAGGAGCTCACACATGCCAGAATTGGGGTAGCACAGCCCCAGGAACGAGAGCCCTCCCACAGAGCACTGCTCCCAGAGGGATCAGCTTTAGGAATATCAAAACATGAAATTATCTCATCTCTTCTTTAAGAGCAACTGTTAAACAACCCCACTGTTATTTACATAAATGTACATCAAAGAAATCAGCCCTCCAGCACAGAGAGTCAGGAGAAGAGCCAGGGAAGCAGGACTCATCCCCAGGGTTGCCTGCAGGCAGTGAGCCCCAGCCCCAAGGACACCTTCACTACTGGGGTGGCAGTGAAAGACTCAGCTCTGTCTGCCTGACAGAGGGGTTTCAGTGATGGGGCAGCACCAGGCACAGACAGCAAGGTGTCAGTGTGATTGGGAATGCCCATCCTGACAAATAACCCAATGTCCAAATTTCTTCCAGCATCACTTTTGAGACAGCCTCATCTCATCACCTCTTTCTGTGCCTCTCACCGCAGAGCACATAGATGTCCCTGCACCTCAAGGCAAGGCACATCTCATTATGCATCATCATACCTACAACCTGCCACCCCCAGTGCCAGCCCCACACTAGTATCCCAGATCCCCAGGAGAGCAAAGGAAATGTGGATGGACAGACCTGAGGGAGTGTGTGCCATCAGCCGTGGGCAGGGATGGGGAGCGTGGGACTATGCCTGGCACAGCTCAGCCTTCCCCTTCCTCGTCCGAGCTCCTCCACCCAGCAGGGCCAAGGGGAGAGGTATTGCTCCGGTGTGAGCTGCTCTGCGAACAGCACGGACTGAGCCTGGTAATAGAAATAATCCAGGATGGGAAATCAAGCGTGATCTGTGCAACAGCAGCATCCAGAACCCAGCAGCGCTTGAAGCTATACGTAGCCAGGGAGCATGCCCTTAGGAGTTTGCTTTCCAAAGAAGGGCAGAGCCAGGACTTCTTAAGACAATTTCCAGGCCACCCTCCAGGAATTAACTCTGTTCCTGCACAAGAGTACAGGCTGTTACCCCTATGGAGCTATGCTGTCCTTCTTCCTCTGTTCCTACTATGAGCGATTTCTGCTCAGAAAGGTGAAACAATCCTCCTGGGCTGCCTGTCACTCCTTTAACGCAAGGCAGACAGCCCACGCCAACATAAAGCACACATATGGAAACAGCCCTGAGCTCATGGGCCTTGAAGCTGTCCCCTTCCCCACCCACGAGCTCAGGGAGAGTGGCAACTCCACATCCCAGCCCACCATTCCCTGAATATTTGATGAGCCAAGAACCAGTGCATACAGGTAGTCATGGACAGTGTCCCACCACGCCAAGGACAGCCTGAATTTACACTTTGTTTAACACACAGCAGCACTGGCTCTGCATGTCACACCTTGGCTGCTCCTACACCCAAGGAAGGGGAATATGGGAAGCAGTGCTGCCAAGCCTGGTAACTCAGCCTGAGCTGAACATTTCAAAAGGGACAAGTGACCCCAAGTGACATCAGGAATCAGCATCAGTCCCCATTACCCACAGCCTGAAAGCAGCTGAGGAACTGCCAGAGGTATAGAGAGGCACAGGAGCTGCCAGCACGAGCCATGGTGTGTTAGAAGTTGCTGTGCAACAGAGAAAGAAAATGCTTTTAAAAATAAATAGAGCAGTCTCTGGGAAACACTGCTGGCAGAAGGCAGCCAGCCCTGGCTCCTCACTCCGGAGCACCTGAAATGAGGCAGCACACGGGAAGGGGCTGAGAACAGGGCATTGCTGCTGGTGGGGGAAATCAGAGACCCAGGTCAGCTCGAAACCACAGATGTAAAGAGGATTTGATGTAGATACGGAAGGAAAATCAGGGAGCCATGCATGAAGCATTCAGATCTCCTGTGCACTGCCTTGTGAAAAGTTTGTTCCCCTGTGTCAAGGCAGGCTGGACACATGTGGTCCCAAGAACACAAAATCACAGAATGGTTTAGGTTGGAAGGGACTTGAAAGATCATCTGGTTCTAACCCCACTTGCCATAGGCAAGGACACCTTCCACTAGACCAGGTTGCCCCATTCAACTCAGCCTTGAACACTTCCAGCAATGAGGCAGCCACAGCTTCTCTGGACAACCTGTGCTAGTGCCTCAGCACCCTCACAGGGAAGAATTTTTTCCTAATATCTAACCTAACCCCATCCTCTGGCAGTGTGAAGCCATTCCCCCTTGTCCTGTCACTCCAGGTCCTTATCCAAATTCCCTTTCCAGCTCTCTTGGAGCCCCTTTAGGCACTAGAAGGGGCTCTAAGGTCTCCTTGGAGCCTTCTTTTCTCCAGGCTGAGCAACCCCAACTCTCTCAGCCTGTTCTCATAGGAGAGGTGACCAAGAGACCTGGGAGCCACTTGGTCTGGGCTCCCCACAGGGTTATCACAGGTCTGAGGGGCATCACCAGCACATGCCCCAATTCTGGCTTCATGATCCAACTTACAGCTTCTCCAAAAACACCTGTCTTAGCCAGGAGCTGCCTGCTGGGATGGGGCAGGAAGGACACATGCAGGGCTTGGACTACAGCATCACAGAAGGACAGCATCCTGTGGCCACAAAATTAATGTTTAACCTGGCAAAGCCAGGAAGAGCAAGTTCTCATTTCCAACAGTGCCTTCACTGAGGTGACTCAGAAACCACAAAGTGTGTCATTGCTTAATAGACCCACAAAGGCAATTATACCATCATGCAAACATCAGATTCCCGGCACAAGGAGTCACAGCACCCCTGGGAGAGTAAAACAAAGGGATGCTGCAAAGGTGAGCGATGGCAGAGGCTTTATTCTTCTTTGACTTCTGTTCCCATTATGTACAAAGACTCACTGAAAAGGTCTTATTGTTTGTGCAAAAATGAAAGCAATCTCTTGCACAAATTGCACGGTGAAGAAGGGAAGGGAATAGAAAATAAATCTGTCCTGCTATGCTGAAGGCTTGGGGAAGAAATTCTTTCCTGTCAGAATGGTGAAGCACTGGCACAGGTTGTCCAGAGAAGTTGTGCATGGCCCATCCCTGGAAGTGTTCAAGGCCAGGTTGGATGGGGCTCTGACCAATCTGGTCTAGTGAAAGGTGTCCCTGCTCATGGCAGGAGGGTGGAGCAAGATAATCTTTATAGTCCACTTTCATACAAACCATTCCAGGATTCTATGAAGATGTGCTATGCATCCTCCATTGCAGGGTCCTCACCAGCAGCTACAGCCACAAGCACAAGGACAGGGCAGAGCCACAAGTCACTGGTAAACAGAACAAAACCTTCTTGATTCCACCTTAAAGGAGGAAAAACAGGTTTTCCTTTTGCTCCACCCACGTCTTCTATAACCCATCCCTGTTCACCTTATACACTGCAGAGAACCAAGTGGATTTGCGTTTTATCTTATCCTGGCTTGAGCTGGACAATAAAAAGGAATTTCTTGCCTGCCAAAAGAATAAATGCTCAAATCAGGCCCTGAGTACCCTTTACCTAGCAACCAGTTTCCCTGCTGGTTAGGAAAGCATGTCCCAGGACACTTGACTGCTCAGGGGTGAAAGCCTGGATCAGCCCCTGTCCTTCCACATCCTCCCCTGTCCCTGCCATCCTCAGCCACTCCAAGCTGCCACACACACCCAGAGCTCCTCCTCTGAGCCCAGTTTCTCCCACACTATGGGAGATGGGAGCAAAACAAATACATTTTACTGTGGAGCTATAAAGAACATTTCAGTAGACCTGCTTTTTCCACCAGGACTAATAACCTGGGCTCAGCAAGCACCCAGTCATCACCTCCCATCTAAAGCATACAATCCCAGAAAGTCCCAGAGGCCACTCTGCTACTCAGGGGAGACCACCAAATCCCTTGGGAAAGTCTGGTTGCTTCCTTCTGGCTCCCAAAGGCAGCCACACTGCTGGACCCTGAAGAAAGCCATGGGCTAAGCCAGCCTGGGCACAAGCCCAGACACTTCACTGAGGTGCCAAGTGAAGGGTTTGTGCTTCTGGAAACCATCTGGGAAAAGGGACAGGCATGGAGCATGGCATTTCTAGCCACTGCTCTTTTGAATATACCCAGCTTGACCTCAGCTGCCATCAGTGGCCTCCTCTTTCTCCAGCAACACAGCTTTGCCCCCAAGTCCTGGTGTGAATTCACCCTCCAACAGTGCAGATCCCCCACTGTCTGCCTTGTTTCCTTAGAGCCAGCAATTCCAGCACCTCCCTTTGGACCAAAGCCACTGCCTTATCAGGCTCCCTCTCCTAAAAATGTTTCTTCTTACAACAAGAGCTCATCCAGCTCTGCCTTCCCTCCTTTTATCCATTCGCTACAATCGCTGGCACCAAGCCACGACTTCCTTCCCTCCTTTCTCCTCTTTATTTGTGGCATTATTTCATCTCTGCTGTTTCATCCCTCTGAAGCACGTTTCTCGGAATAATTTATACCAAAGCAACCTTCCTGCCAGATAGCTGCTTTGTGGGGACACTTAAGCACAGTGCAAATGAGCTCAAATTAAGGATGAGACTAATTCACGAGAAGAGGAGGACAGGCACAGCCAGGGATAACTGCCTAGCTCCAACCTCCAAACCCTGCACTGCTGACAGCCACAGCCTGGGAAGATCCAGCAAGGAAGGAGCAACATACATCCTATTTCTTACACCATTCTTATACTTTATAAGATGTGCATCAGTCCAGTGCAGCATCCTCTGCAGTCCTGGCTGAGCAGGAGAGCCAGACACAGCTAGAAGGAGCTTTGCTCTGACCCAAGCTGACTTGTTCTACCCATCTCCCTACTGAAATGATGTCCAGTGACTCAAGTAGATGATAAACCCATCATGAAATTGGCCCTTTCAGAGCAGCATATATGCTTGGAGCTTGGACTTTACCATATTTGCAAACATCAGTACTCATGTCACGACAGCACACATGTGGCTGCTCGCTGTGATCCTCTCATCTATCCCTCTCCATCTCCAGGAAGGCAGGCAAAGCTACTCCGCAGGCAGCACTCAGCTCTTTTTACACCAGGGAACTGCCATCTGTAATTTTTAGACATCTTGAGGATGGCTGAGGACCGGCAGTGTGAGACTGACAGCGTATGTCAGTCAGCCTGCAGACACCCGGTGGGTTCTCCTCCAGCATGGCACGGCCATCCAGCACTGCTGAGTTATCCAGCACAGCCCCATGCTCACCACCACCCCTCTCTGGACACCAGCAGAGACCATTTGCTTCCAGACCCTCAGCAAGACAGAAATGGGCAATGCTATTTCTGGCAGCATCACTCCCCCCTCTCTCTCCTGTTGCCCATTCGCTCCTTCCTAAATAGTTTAACACCATTGATTTTCCCATGCCAGCCAGCCACTGCCTGCCAGCAGGTTTTGGAGTACCAGCAAGATGTTTGAGCAAGCTGGAGAGAACCAAGAAATCATCTTTCACAGTGCCCAGCCCCCCACCTGCAAACCTACAAGTGGCAGCAACCAAAATTCATCCCTTCCAGAAGGGTACCACACTGACACATCCACCCTCCACAGGCTGGCACTGATACACAACTCCCATCCAACATTTCAGGTTTAAACCAGGTCATTTTCTTGCTTTAAACCTTGTTTGTGTGTTATCTGCCAACTGAACCACTTGTGAGAGCTCCAGTCTTCCTCCAGTGCCTTTTGGTCTGTCTGGGGTGCATTACATCTCCACTATGCTACACACTAGCACAGAAACACTATTTGGGAATACAACAGTTGTGTCTGCTTGGATTTTGCACACTGAAACTGGACGGACAGCCCCTACTAAGAGGGCGAGCAATTTGTCACAGTTCCAAGCTGAAAGCAAAAGCTGCTCAAAACCTGTGAGCACCCAGAAGGGATCCACAGTCTCAGAGAGCACCCAGCACAGGATCCACTGGGGTCAGCACTGCAGTCAGGACTAGGGCTCTCCAACAAAATCAAGGCTTCTGCTAAAGCAGTGGTTGCCAGGACCAAGCTTCTGGCCCTGCCCAGCTCCAAGAGCTGCTTGCAGGCTCTGCCCTACAGCTACACAGCACTGTCACCCTCCACAAGCAATGCTCAGTTCATCATGCTCTCTGTAGTGATGCTTAGCTCATAACCTGCACTGGCATCCATGGAATCATCACAGACTCACAAAATGGTTTGGGTTGGAAGAGACCTTAAAGATCATCTTGTTCAACCCTCCTGCAAGGGGCAGGGACACCTTCCACTAGGCCAGGTTTCTCACCATCCCATCCAACCTGACCTTGAACACTTCCAAGGGTGGGGCAGCTGTAGGTTGGGGAAAATAGGTGAAGGCAACTAGTCTGTCCTAGTTCTTTTCCTTGCCTAAAGTCTTAAAGTGAAACAACTCTAGCATCCCAACAGGGAGGAAGGAAGAAGGCTTTTTGTCCAGCATTTTGCTGTTCTCTTCTCCCCTGCCCATCCCATTCTTAGACACAATCCCTCATTGAGGAAGCACTAGTTGGACACCAAGACACAAACCTGCTCCATCTCCTCCAAAAACACCCTTGAACCAAAGCACTAAGCACCTTCAAGCTAAAACTGCTCCTACACATGGGCCATCCCCTTTGCTGGTCAAATACAAACCAGAGCAGACCCCTCATGTGTGACCCACCTTCCAGTCACATCCCACACCCTGGTGGAATATCTTCCCATCCATCCCCAGCTTTGCACACACAGACTGCATCCTGGCTCATTTCCATCATGCTAAGGTTTATTTTGCACAGAAAACCTGGCCCCAGAAATTCAGCAGCAAAGCTTGTTAACACCAGTGAGTGCCCAAAGAAAGTGTCAATCTGCCTGCAAAGAGCTTCCCAAGCTGTCAGCATCCCCTCAGTGCCGGGAGGCAAGGCTGAGATTCCAGGCACAAGAGGGATTTCAAGACTCAACACAGCCCTCGGCACCCATGTTACACCTCTGGAGAAACTTCTCAGAGGCAAGAATAGTCCACAGTGCTTTTTGGCTCTTTTCAGACACTTTGCATCTCCAGCCAAAGTGTTGAATCACCCATAGCCTAGTGCAGGTCCAAGAGCAAGCCCAGGTATTCATCTCACTAACAAGAGCCAGGGCTCTCCCACAATGCCCCAGCAAACAGCCAGGAGCTGAGCCAACATCACTGGGTCAAGTTCCTTTCACCTACAGGCTTTCCCACCCCATTTGGAAATCAAAGTGAGTGATCTGGATGAGGATGGCAGCACTAAGTGCATGGCTATGGTGCACTGCCTGGCCCAGATGTGGCCCAGCACATCTGGAGCCCAAGAAGCAGTGCAACCAATACAGACTCCACTGCACAGCCTAAACTCCGAATAAGCTTTGACCAAGGATGCTACACAGAAAGCAATGCATCCTCTGAGGAGGTTCAGGTGCTGTCCACATCCCACAGGAGCTGTAAAACGAGGCAAATGCAGAGTGTTTCTAAAAATCTCAGCCTGCTGCGAGACGAGGAGCACCGTGTACGTACAGCCTGCTTGAAACGGCTAACGGATTGCATTTATTCCAAGCTTGCTACTCCCATATGCCAGGGGGAAAAAATAAATAAATAAAAAAGCCCAAAACCAGAGCAGTGATAATAAATTTCTAAAGCTACTGTAGCAAGGGGGGAAAAAAAACCCCATAGTAGAAGCAGCCTCATACAATTTCCCAGAAACTCCCCTGTGCTGTGAATGCCAAATTATTAAGTCAAAAGGAAGAAGAGGAAAAAAACCTGATTGGTATTGCTTTCAAGAGGACAACAGCAACTGTGGTCTCTTGCTGCTGCCATCGTGTTCAGCATCCACTGCAGCAGTTTTTGGTATTTAAGAAGTAAAACCTGCAACTTCACCCTGGGTCCAAAGCAGGGCAAAGAACACAGGTTGACCCAACACTGCCTTGGGAGAGTGGGAAGAGTGCAGCCACCAGGATGTCACCTAAAAGCACCTACCTGAGGGTGGTAGAAGGGACTAAGACTCACAGGAAACCCAACAAGGTCTGGCCGATTTTCACCCATCCTTGTTGCTGTCCCTCCCTCAGGGACTACTGCATCCCCACAGGAATGCACAGAGCTTGGACATTTCCTGTTCCAAGTGCCCAGTCACAGAGGTGTGTGGTAGTGGACAAGGGGCTCAACTCACCAGCTAAACCTGCATGGACCTACTGATGCACCTCAGCATCCCCAGGGATAGCTCTAACTCAGCCATGAGTCTTCCATCCAGGAAAGTTTTGAACAGCAAGCAACTCACCCCATCCAGCTTCATAGCAGCAGGAGCACAGCCCCAGCACTCCCACAGGGTGCAGGAGGGGAAGCTGTGGGTACTCACCTCAGGCTGCACCACCCATGTCTCTAGCAGCTCCTGCCATGGCTCACCCAACCACTGGAGTGTCTGGGGACCAGTCGTCACTCTGGGACCTATCAGTCCTCTCTGGATCCCAAGCAATCCTTGTTAAAAATAAGCTCTACACCCATGACTCTCCCAGCTCACACGAGCGTCATCACCTTGGCCCCAACGTGACTAATGCCAGTGGTGTGGTGTGTGACTAACATCCCATCCTGCTCCAGGGAGGGAGACAGCCCCCAACAGCACAGGAGGGCACAGGTGGGTTGCCAAGCCACAGTGTTTTGGCCAAAGCAAGCTCTCCCTCTTCTTCCTCACAGGGTTTCTCCATGTGTCTTGCCAGCATACACCATCCCAGGCTGGGAGAGAATTGTGGTGGTGCCACCCATCACCCTGCTCCCTCCCATCTGCAGCATCCAGACAAGTCTAGCCCAAATGCAGGGATGCTCTGGCCCAAGCTCAGTTCCCAAGTCCTGCCACAGAGCTAAGAACATACTCCCATCCCAATCTGCTGCAGTGTGCCTGAGGGATCCTGCAAATCTCATGTTTTGGTTATTTACGAAATAACCAACCTGGAGCCTGGAGGCAGGAAACCAGGGAAAACTCCACTCACTCCAGAGGAAGGGCTGGCCCAACCCCACAAACCCCACTATGGAGATGCTATCCTGGTTCAGACTCGGTCCAGCAGCAGTGCCTGACAATTCCCAAAGCACCCCCAGTCACTGAGACTTCAGGAAAAATCATGCACCAAGCAAAATGCTGGTTTACTGAAGAGTCCAGAAAACAAGCATGATGTGGAAAATCATGATTTTGGGGAATAGATGAGAAGTACAGATGTTTGGCATTAAGAAGTTGAAATAGAAAAACAGCATCCTCAACCACACCAAGCATCACTGAGAGGACACCAGAACAGACTGATCCCCAGCAAAAACAGGACTGGACCAGAAGTCCCTCCCAGTCCTCCCTCCTTCCTTGGCCCTAGACTTTCACAAAACAGACAGACCTGAGAAAGTTAATTCAAGAAGTGTTAATGTTTTTCAGCTCACTTTTTAGATCCCAAAGTAAAAGCTTTGCATATTTCTATAGCCCAATGCAATGTTTACATCTTGGCTGGATACAGCAGCCCAGCACCTGCAGCATCCAAACCTTGAATCCACAAAACTACAGACCCCTCAAAAAAAAGGTGAGAAAAGAGATTAAAACCCAAAGACATCTGAAGCAGCCAGCATGCCAGGAGACCTTTTCAAGCCACCCATACCCCCCCCCCAGCCCTTTGGGAACACATTAAACACTCTGAGACAGCTTTTATATATTGTGCTGGGAACCATGCACAGCCCCAGGGAGGTGATTTGTCTTCTCCTCCCAGTGCAGCACAGCAATAGCCACAGGCAGCCCAGGTGATTTAACAGCAACGGCGTGAGACGTGCGTGAAGGCACCAGCATCACACAGGCAGCACCTATTTCTGTCAACCATATCCACCTGGTCCATCCTTGGTTAGGAGACCCCCACACTGAGGCAGGGGATAGGAAAGTCCTTCCCACCCCAGCATACCAGTGTGAGTTAGACCACCACAGCAAAGCAGCATCACCTGGGCAGATGGAAGAGTTTCCCAATGCAATCCCACAAAGCAACAACATTAATGTGCTACAAGGGCACGAGATGGGGTGATCAATTCCTGGTGGAGGGTACTCATGTTTTCTAAGAGCAAGAATCCAATATCACAGGGAAAGAAGAATTTTCAAGCCTCAGTACTTACTCTGTAGCTTTAGGAGCCACATTCCACTTATTTGACAAGTCTGGTCATGTCTAGTAATAAGGAAAAAACTACCTGAATTATTAAGAGGACTGATGAATAACAGAGTGAGATGAAAACACCATAAGTTGCTCTCTCCTATCTATCCAAAGCCTTTAAATCCTCACTTTGACTCTGCTCCTGCTGCTGGGCACTCCAATCCCAGCATAAGCCTTTTATTAATAAAACACATATTTGATCCATCAGAACAGCTTCAGCTTTTCTTCTCGTTGCCTCACCCCAGCTCTCCTCCACTGGCAGTAGGGTAGGATGCTTCCCTGAGGAAGACAGGGCTGGAGTATCACACATACATGTGGAAACACATACTTTCCCCTCTCCCAGGCATGAAGAAACATGAAGCAATCCCTCAGAGCCCCCTCCCCCGTCCATGTCCCCCCCTGCAGGAGGAGCATTGCACTGCTGAGAACCGAGCCCTCTCCTTGCTTTGGTGCAGGAGTGACAACATTCAGCAGCCCCAGGAATTGTCTCCCTCCTCAGTGCCCTGTATGCCATTCCCTGGGGCACAGAGCACCCTAGCAGCACCCACACCCCCTAGCACCAGGTGACCCCTTCAAGATGCCAAGGTGAAAGTATCATGCTCTCCTCCATCACCTGCACCCCTGGAAGAAACTGCTTTGGAGGTCCACAGCGGAGGAGCTCCCCACCTTATTACCCAATGCCTCTCCTGGAAGCCTGGGCCAAGAAACTCGCCTGATTCAGTGGATGGAGGCTGTGGTGGGAGCAGCAGTGGGATTGATGCCTGAGCTGCTCTCCTACCTGCTCTCCAGGAGCAGCTCCCCAGCCCCAGCAGCAGTTGGTGTTCCTGCCAGGGAAAGCATCCATGCCTGCGGCTCACTTCCCAGGGCGAGCTGCACAGTGCAGCTGATGGGAGAAGAAGAGCAAGATCACATGCGAGAGCTTTACAGATTAAAAACAAAGAGAACAGCCTTTGGGGAAGAGAGTGAGATAATTAAAACATTAATTCACATTACAGCTTTTGCTCCGAGCGAGCTCCAGCCACTCAAAAACCCCAGCAATGAATATCGTTGGGTCTGAGCCACAGCCCCAACCCCAGGCACACCAAAGACCTCTCCATCACCTCCTCTCTGGGATAGAGGCTGAGAAACTGCCTTTCTCCAGAGGAAATCATAGGGAAAACAAGCTCCTGCTCTCAAAGAGCAAAGAGATAATTAAATACCTGGAATAACAAGTAGGAAACAGGTGACAGCTTTGAGGCTAATGAACCCTCCCAGCAACACTAACAGCTTTCTGCATGAGCAAAACAGATAAAGTGACTAAAACAAAGTCACGACAGTCACAAGTAAGTCGAGTGAGACATGAGAATGACTGAGTAAGTTTTGGCAGTTGGCTGGAAACAGG
>NW_008680054.1:6276-7511 GCF_000695815.1 Acanthisitta chloris | reverse complement strand
GCCATGGCTAGCTATAACCTGGCCATGCAGTGCTGGGAGAAAAGCAACACTGCTCTAAAGGTCCAGCACAAGAGCCTGGACACTAATTCAGTAGGATAAGGGTAAAATCCTGCAGCAGAGCAAAACATTCTCCCTCTCAGACATTCACTTATACACAGAAGTGCTTCCAGCCCAGGGTGTGGGGAGATGGCCAGGCACAGGGCAGGAGAGATCTCCTGAATAAACAAAGTGTCATCTCCAGGAGCTGCTGGGGAAAAACATAGCAAGAGAAGGGAGAAAACAAAAAATAAATGTCATTTTATCTGGTGGAAACTGTCTACTCCAACACAGCAGACACACATCATTTCAATTTTGCTTTTTATATCCCATCCACCAGAAGAAAAAAACACCACACCAGATTTAAAAGATGGTTTCAAACCGAAAGCCTCCAAACCTTCCACTTCCTATCCCAACATGCAACACCAAACTCAGACATTTTTAAAGCTTCTACCTTCTCCTCACCCCTCTTACTGGTTCTCACGATTTTGCCAGGTGCAAAACAGCTTCATCCACAGAAGCATTTTGACTTCAACCAAACCACTGCTTCCGAGGCTGGGGACACCACTGTGCGTGGTCTCCAGACTACACGGCTGGACCAACACACAGGATGCCCATGGACTCCCCAGGACCACCACACAGCACTGTGAGGAGCTGTTTTCCTCCTCTCCTTGCTCAGCATCACCCCAACATACAAGGTGTTGAGGGCATCCCTCATCCCCTGTGACACTGCAAAGTGTTCATCACAGAATCATCATCATAGTGTTCCAAAACCCAGCAGGACTTTCGATGCTGGAGAGATGCTTGGGGTGTGCTCAGCACAGCTCTGCTCCCCACACCAGCTCCTGCCCCAGGAGCTACAAAAGGGATGGCCTTGGGGTGACAGCTCTGTGACAAGCCAGGCTGGGAGGGGAAGTAGCCTGTCCCTGAGTTCAGCACCCACATACAGCGAGCAGAGAAAGGGAGCACGAGAGGGTTTACGAGAGGGCACACAGTAGGCTAAGGTATAGGGTGAAAGACAAAAGGCTTTGCAGCCTGGATCGGAAGCAGGCTGGAAGGGGATAGAGGAGCTGCACAGACAGGTGTGAAGGTGCACATGAAAGCAATGCTTTCCTGCCAGAACCAGATTCCCATAGACACTGACATCCATAATAAGCACTGGGTCACTGCACCCATCCAGCCCCAGAGCAGCTGAGGAG
>NW_008680054.1:391-6261 GCF_000695815.1 Acanthisitta chloris | reverse complement strand
CTGCTGCCTGTCCATCCCAACAATCACCATGGACACAACCTGGTTGCTTCTAGGCAAGGAAAGGGGCTAGAAGGACAAGTAGGGCTGCACCACAGTCAGCCCTGACACAGACACTGGGGGTCTAGAACAGCCTCCAGGGAAGCACCAGCCAAAGATGGAGTAGGGAGGCAGGAATACCACTGAACAGAAAGCAAGAAGGGCCAGGAGAAAAGAAGAAAGGCACAAAGGATTCATAAACCCCATACAGATGTGGCCAAGCCACATGAGCATCGTCTCACCAGATGACACTGGTGAAAGAAGCAGCCACCAGGCACAGAGCAAGAGACAACCCCAGTCCCCTCTTTCTCCTCCTCCCAGGAATCTGGCACCCTGGAAAAACCTGCCCAGCCTTTGCATTCTGCAAACTTCAGCTCTAAAAATATCGCTTGGTGCAAGTGACACATTTCGAGCCGAGCCGGCAAGCGGCAGCCCACAGACCCAGACTCACTTCGCATCAGGGGCATGTTTTGTAAACAGGGCTTTTTAAAGATTGCTTAGTAAGCCATGAACAAACAGCCAAAGCCATCATCTGATGGGCAGAACCAAAGGGAGGACCCAACAAGAGGGAAAAAATCCTGCACAGGAGGACAAGGTGGGGTAAACTCACAGGCTAGACCATTTCCCAGCATGTCCCATATGCCTCAACTCACACTTTTAAGATGGAGTTTCTCACCCTGTATCATCACACAGGAGAGGTCTCAGCTCCAGCCATGCCCACAGCATCAATCCTCTGCTCACCAGCTGCTTCCAAAGAGCAAAATTCCTATTTATAGGGAAGACAGAGGCACAGCAATAGCCAGACAGACCATCCCATTGCCAGCGGGCTGGGCACCATCTCCTGACCCCCAGGTAAGCAAGGAGTGATTCTTCTCTGGCTGCTGCAGCCACTCCCCAGGGGCCAAGATGAGCAGCAGAGCAGGAGGAAGAGGCACCCAAACTGTTGCTCAGTTAATCACAGCAATTAGCCACCATCTTGAGTGACTCCCATTAGTTACAGCCTGATTTTCTCAAGTGCAGTCAGCACACTACGATTCAATTAAAACTCATCACGCGGCCAACTTGGAAGTAGCTACCCTGGCCCACCATGGGGCTCATCCAGGACATGGGAACCTGCACAAGACGTGCTCCTTTGCTTGAAGGACCTGGTTTAATTAATTTTAAATGAGGCATGATTTCCTGGTCCTGCTTGGGAAGCCTTAAGTGAGCACACGATGGCTTTGGGGAGCAGATGCTGGAGAGGGGAACATTGCATTTTTCCCCACCCAGTGCCAGGATTGGATCCATGCCCTGAGTATAGATGAGAGCTGAGGTTTCTCTCTGGCGTTGTGCCCTCCTGCTCCCACCACCACACAAACCCCCCAAGACCTGCACCCCACAGCAGGCAGGGTAGCACAGGCTGCATCCTGCCTTGGTTTTTGGGGGCAGGATACTGCCTGGATGCTCTCCACGGCTCCTTGCTAATAGTACCAGGTTGCACAGAGCCCTCCACCACTAAAAATCACACATGATGCCTCAACAACAAACAAACTGCCCAGCATGGACCAGTTTGCTAAAAGCACTCACACTGGTCCCAGCTGGAGGGCACAAAGCAGACAGATCCAGGGCAACAAGGAGTTAAAGCCCACCTTCTGCCTGTAGCTTGGAAAAACACTGCAATGGAAATGTAAATGCTCTGCTGAAGCAGAAAGCTTCATAAAAATATTAGCCACAGCTTAATGGACTCTCTCCAGGGATGTGCTCACAGGGGTAAAGCTCAGCATCGCCCAGGCCTGCCTACACCTCTGCTCTTTGAGGCACCTTTCCAGCTGGTTTGTGCTTATTTTTAGGCAGCAGTCCTCAGAGAATCACGGGAGGAGACAAAGCTCAACCCCTTCCCCTTGACAACTTTGAGCTTTCTGCTGCCTTTTCTGCAGAAAACAGACTCCAGCACCTCAAGCATCTCGCCGATGCTGGGAAACAGGTGCTGTACACCAGGAGCTCAGCGTGTTTTTAACAGGATCCCCCATTCCCTGCTTGGCAAATGAAAGGAAATAAGAGTATTTTTTGTACTAAAGAAATAAAACAATAAGCCTGAGCCAGGCTGGGAAGTGGGGAAGCTTGTGGCTGGCTAGCAGGGCAGCAGGGCTCGGTGCCTCCGCAGGGAACGGGTGTTTTGGTGCCCATGCTGCTTTGTTTAAACAACTGCCTGGAAAACCCAATATTTGATTTAAATCCACAAGAGGTGGCTTCTGAGGCAGGGAGCATGTATCCCAGCATGGAAAACACTACAGATAACACCTCTCTGCTGAAGAGGAGAAAAACATCCCTTCTGAGTCAATAAATAGCACAGCTGGACACGGTTGGATAGTTCCCTTCACCTCGGCATGGTATTTTTGGGGAGAACTCTCTCAGCAAAGCAGGTGGCAACCTGTTCCCTCATTCTGCAGATGCCACATCCCAACATCACAGGGCAAATTGTGGAATAATTGATGCCAGGGAAACTCAGACCCAACCTACTGCTCAGAGCAAAGTCAGGATGATGCCAGAGGTATCAGAGAGGGAGAAAGCCTGAAGCCTTTGCTCCCCAATCCCCCAGCTCCCGCCTGCCCTGCTCATTTCTCAGCCTGACAGAGAGCTCAGCAGACTCTCCCCAGGGCACAAGGCCTCATGCCTGTGACTAATGGTATGTTTTGACATCCCTGAAATACTCCAGCACTTCATTTCAGCCACAGGGAGCAGGAAGGAAGGAGGGGACATGCTGATAGGGAGCCAGCACCAAGAGCAAAGGGCAGGAAGAGCTTTTGCAAGAGCAACAGGCAGGGATAAAGCAAAACAGCATGGAAAAGATGCAGGAGGTGGCTGAGGAGCAGGTTGGGACCTGGAAGGCACCTGGGAAGCCTGTCTGATTCACTTCACTCCTTTGCCTATGCCTTCCCTGGAGCTTTGTGAAGCAACAAAGGCACTGGATTTATTTATTATCACTCCTCACAAACACACAGCTTGAGTGTCTTCACACAGGGATGCTCCACTAAATCTCAGCAAGCCTGTGCCTGGTGGTGAGGGATGCAGAATCTCCTGGAATTCCTGTCCCAGGAGGCAGGAGAAGTCAGTGTCCCCATCCTCCTTTGGACTCTCTCCAGCAGAGACAGGAAGGTGACAGACAGCGATCCCTGGGGAGATTAATTAACAAGCATCTTCCCTGTGTTAACAGTCACCTCCGGCCCCAGGGGAGCCAGCAGAGACACAGCCCCAGTCGCTGGCAGAGGAGCAAAGTGCATCCCAACCACCAGCAGAGCTGCTGGCCGTGACCATCTGCCAGCCAGCAGTACCAGGGAGAGGAGCAGCCGAAACCATGGCAGGGGGATCTGGCTCTTTTCCTGACAGTTCTTGCTCATCACCAGCTGCTCACACTGGGGCTCAGACAGTCCTGCTGCACCCCAGCAGGCTGGCAGAAGGAAGAGCAGGGTGTCTGGATGGGGCTCCAGATCACCACATGTGTTTCCCAGAGAGACAGAGGTGGAAAGTGAACAGCCTTAGGAAAATTCTTCGTTAGGTACTGCAATGATACGACAAGGGGTAGTGGGTTCAAACTGAAGGAGGGGAAGTTCAGGTTAGATATTAGAAAAGAGTTTTTTACTGTAAGGGTGGTGAGACACTGGCACAGGTTGCCCAGGAATGTTGTGGCTGGCCCAGCCCTGGCAGTGTTCACAGCCAGGCTGGATGAGCCTTGAGCAACCTGCTCTGGTGGGAGGTGTCCCTGCTCAGGGCAGGGGGTTGGGACTAGATGATTTCTAAGGTCCATTCTAACCCCTAAAATTCTATGAAATTCTATGAAAACTAGCCCCAAATTCACTTTGCCCTGAGGGAAGTGGCTCAGAACACCACCAGACTCACCCCAATCTCACAAGCAGAGCCCCCTTAGCACCAAGGCAGAAGAGCCATCTCCAAGACTGCATCATCCTGGTGTCCACCCATCCATTCCAGTCATGAGCATCCTCAGTGGCACTCACTCAAACTTGGGATGCAGAAAGTGAGCAGAAACTCCATCTGCCATGGCCAGAGTGCCACTTGCAGAAGTTTTCTTGGGTCACTGCAAGCAAGGAGAGCAGCTGGCAGCAGTAGTGCTGCTGGGGGACAGGTGGGGGGACTGTTTTCTCTTTTCAGCTATCACTAAAGTCATCAGTGTGGCTGTGAGTGATTCACACCAGTGCATGAAAAGCCTGTGAGTCATGCACTGGATACAGTGGGTGGGTGCATTGACTCAGCCACACTGGGGATGGGGCACAGGGGGCTGCAGCCTTACATGGCCATGGGGACAGTCCTGTTCACACGGGGTCAAAGGCACCACTGCTGGGAGATCCCACACACTTGCTCAGATCATAAGTGCTCTCAGCAACATGAGTGAACCTGAGGGAGGTTGTGCCTCAGCATCAACCTGTCACCTGTCCAAAATAGGTGACAAGGTGCAACAGGGCCAGGACATGCTCTCAACTTGGCCTTTCACTGATGAAAGGTTTACACTGCCCTGTGTGATGGCAGAGGAGGAGGAAAGCTCCAGGTGCTCAAGGGATGTAAATGCATCCCAAACTACAGTGAACAAACTTTCCAGGTACTCCGGGAATGCCAAGGAGTGAGAAAACTCAGCCAGGCAGCAGCAAAGGCCAAAGGAGAGCTCACTGCTAGGGGACAGTTTGATGCCACCACTACCTCCTCCACCTCCCAGTCCTACAGACACATCCAGGAGAGCACAGCCCACCACAGCACAGAGACCTGCAGTGCTGCACAAACACTTTGGGGAGAGGAAGCTGCAGGAAACCCCTCCAAAACATATTTCCATTTGGATGGCACTCAGTCTCCAGTTACTCAACGGGTGGTAGCTATGCCCCAGCCTTGCCAAAGCTGCCAGCAGCAGCAGCCGAGGCTGCAAACGCGTGGTTCGTCCCACTGACAGCGCCTTCCATAACGCTGTGCCTCATCTGCCAAACAACCCTGGCCATGGATCTGGACCAGCTGAGTGTCACCACATCCCACAGCACCCCGAGTCCAGACCTCCTCATCAAAGAACAGACCAAACCCCCAGAGCTGGATGTGATCACCCACACAGGGGGATGTGGCCCTTCGGGGATACCAGGGTGGTCCAGGGCACAAGTAGCACTTGTCTGTCCAGAATCACGGGGGAAGAGTTATCCCTGGCCCCACTCCAGCTGCAGAGAGACAGCAGGAGCCACAAGCACTGAAACACATGCTCTGCAATGGAAGAACAGCCGGCAGAACTGGAGGAACAAGGCGAACAAACCCTGATTTTGGAGACCACTCATTCCTCACTGCCACCAGCAACACCCAGGCAGGAACCGAGCTCAGGAGCAGCACCCAGACCCACAGAAAGTGGGGACCGAGTGCAGGGAGACAACACAGAACAAAGCACTGGGTGCCCAGGGCAGGCAGGGGAAGGGAGAAAAGAGATCCTGCACATTTGGAAGGCATTGGGCTGGCAGGGAAGGAAGACTCATGCTGAAGGAACCAACCGCTGCCCTGTACGCCAGCCAGGGCTCCTCAGGGCACCCAGGGCAGGGGAAGAGAAGGGACTTACACCCCAACCTGGCTTCACCCACCTACCTGGGCATGAGGCTGAGCAGCCCCCGGCACACACAAGCTCCTTCCCAAAGAGTGGCAGGACCACCAGTTGAGCTTGGGGACCCCCTGACCCCTGAACCACCTTAAGCAGAGTGCCAGGGCTCCCTTAATACAAACTTTGTGAGAGTCGATCCCCGAGGTCCAGAAACCCCGGGAAAGGGGAAAAAAACCCCTGCAGCTGGTCTTCAAACTTGGGGTGTCCTCCCAAAGCGCTGCTG
>NW_008680054.1:0-205 GCF_000695815.1 Acanthisitta chloris | reverse complement strand
CCGTCTCCCGCCAGACCCCAACAGGTAGCAGCGAGCGGGGGGAACACGATGTCTCCACGGACTTTAGGAGAGGGAGCAGGAGCTGCCCAGGGACATCACCGCGCTGGGCATCGCTTACCTGGGGACAGAGGCATAGATCCAGCCGGGGGTTATTCCAAAGACATGGTTTGTAATGGAAAAGCGAGGAAAAGAGCCGGGGGGAGGG
>NW_008680053.1:663-941 GCF_000695815.1 Acanthisitta chloris | reverse complement strand
TGGGGTGGGGGATGCCTTGAAACAAAGGGCTGGATCCCCAAAGCCTCCCGATCCTCAGCACGATGGGGAAGGGTCCCCACAATGCTGAAGACCCCCCAGTTGTGTGGGGACACTGTTTTTCTCTACCCAGGAGGGCAGGGGGATCCCAAGGATTGGGGTGGGAGTTGGGGGGTGCAAAACCCTCTCAACAGGACCCACCTCTGCCTGCGCTACTGACACTCTTGGGGGTTCGACCTCGAGATGGTGTCAGGAGGAGCCCCCCGGGATTGCCTGAGCAC
>NW_008680053.1:0-246 GCF_000695815.1 Acanthisitta chloris | reverse complement strand
CCAGTGCAGCCCCACCACGACCAGTCACATCATCTCCACCATCTCCACCAGCTCCAAAACCAGAAAACAAGGACCACTACTGGGATGGGGGAGCACTGGGAGGACTCCCACCCTGCTATGGGCCTGTCCTAGCCACGCGTGGAACCTCCCAGGGCATTTTCCATCCGGGAATGATGACAAAAATCCCCAGGGGCCCCCAGCGTCCTCCCTCCCTCCCTGGCGGGGCTCGACGACGCGTTGGCCATT
>NW_008680052.1:0-822 GCF_000695815.1 Acanthisitta chloris | reverse complement strand
GATCCTGCACCCTAAACCCTGCACCCCAAAATTCCACACCCTGGATCCTGCACCCTAAACCCTGCATCCCAAAATTCCACACCCTGGATCCTGCATCCCAAATCTCACACCCTGGATCCCGCACCCTAAACTCTGTATCCCAAAATTCCACACCCTGAATCCTGCACCCTAAATCCTGCATCCCAAATCTCACAGCCTGGATCCTGCACCCCAAATCCCACACCCTGCATTCATCACCTCAGATCCTGCACTCCAGATTCCACACCTGCATCCCACACCCCAAATCCTTTTCCTTGCATCCTACATCCCAGATGGCACACCCCGAATCTTGCACCCCAAATCTTGCACCCCAAATCCTGCACTCTGGATCCTGCTCCCCAGATGCTCCACCCTGGATCACACACCCTGGATCCTGTACCCCAAATCCCACATTCCCCATTCCACAGCCTGGATCCTGTACCCCAGATCCCACATTCCCCATCCCACACCCTGGATCCTGTAGCCCAGATTCCATAGCCTGGATCCCAGACTGCAGATCCTGCACTGCAGATCCCACAGTCAGGATCCCCCCCTCCAGATCCCACATTCCCCATCCCACACCCTGGATCCTGTAGCCCAGATTCCATAGCCTGGATCCCAGACTGCAGATCCTGCACTGCAGATCCCACAGTCAGGATCCCCCCCTCCAGATCCCACATTCCCCATCCCACACCCTGGATCCTGTAGCCCAGATTCCATAGCCTGGATCCCAGACTGCAGATCCTGCACTGCAGATCCCACAGTCAGGATCCCCCCCTCCAGATCCCACATTCCCCATCCTAT